>NW_017306756.1:1056641-1059714 GCF_000935625.1 Nanorana parkeri | reverse complement strand
CATGGCACGGGTCATGTGTCCACTGCTGATTGTAGCATTTCAGGAATGGCCTCACCCGCCGTCCTTCATGTTACCTCGTATAACAGGGATAGGCCACCGTGCATTCCAGCAGTTGTGAGACTACAAATCCCATGAGCCATTGCAAGACTCTGACCACCACAGGTATGACTCCCGGGGCAGAGGCGATTTGTAGTTTCAGCACTAGGCTGCCTAGCCCTGTTATATAAGATTGAGCCTCTCGCTGCTGGCGACATCACCCGCCTGTGGTGTATACAACTGAACCTGAGGCTGTTCACAGTGTTACACAAGTACAGCACCAAATACCAAGACAAAGATGGCGTCTATGAGAGGGAAGGTGCCACGTGTTTGTAATGTGAAGCAAGGATAGAAGAGGTCAGCAAGAGAATTCTATGTACGTGACTTGTATTTGTTTCACACAAGCGGACAACAACGGATCAGTCACCGGCGGTCTCCCTGCAGATGCTTTTACCTCAGTACTGACTTACCGTGACTTGCTATGCTCTGTGTGGAGGCGGCCATCTTGGTAGAGGCAGGTCTGTGCTTCCTCCTGTTGGATCTGCCCTCCTGATGACGGGTGGGGTAATGATAGAGGTAGAGGAAGCACAGGAAGCGTAGAACGGATGAAGCAGAAGCAGGGAGATCCTTGTGCTGCATGTCCTCGGGTACAGCTTCTTCTCCAGCAAAAACAGTGGGCAGCACTGTGGTGACATCACAAATTCTCATCGCTCAGTGCCATAGATGATCTCACACTGCAGCTATGACGCTACAAAGCAGGAGTGCCTGGACACAGGAAGTTCTCTGATATCAGTTGTGCCTGGACACAGTAAATGCACCGATATCAGGAGTGCCTGGACATAGGAAGTGAATTGATATCAGGAGCGCCTAGACACAGGAAGTGAATTGATATCAGGAGTGCCTAGACACAGGAAGTTCTCTGATATCAGTTGTGCCTGGACACAGGAAGTTCTCTGATATCAGGAGTGCCTGGACACAGTAAATGCACCGATATCAGGAGTGCCTGGACATAGGAAGTGAATTGATATCAGGAGCGCCTAGACACAGGAAGTGAATTGATATCAGGAGTGCCTAGACACAGGAAATGCACCGATATCAGGAGTGCCTAGACACAGGAAGTGCACTAATATATCAGGAGTGCATAGGCACAGGAAGTGCAGTGATATCAGGAGTGCATAGGCACAGGAAGTGCAGTGATATCAGGAGTGCCTGGACACAGGAAGTGCACTGAGATATCAGGAGTGCCTGGACACAGGAAGTGCACTGCTATCAGGAGTGCCTAGACACAGGAAGTGCACTGCTATCAGGATTGCTTAGACACAGGAAGTGTACTGCTTTCAGGAGTGCCTAGACACAGGAAGTGCACTGAGATATCAGGAGTGCCTGGACACAGGAAGTGCACTGATATCAGGAGTGCCTGGACACAGGTAAAGCTCTGTAGAGTTATAATAGTTTAGCCAGGAAATCACTGGAGTGTTGGTGAGTATTTTAGCTGCTTGTTGTGTGAAGGAAATGTAGACATAGGGTCTCTTTCCTGATGAAGGGGGAGGAGCCTGTGAAATGCGTTAGCGATATCTTTTAAACTCTAATTGTAAACAATTCATTTTCACTGAACTTTTCCTCACCTCGCGGCCCTCTCCTCGTTATATATACTTTGGGGATCCCCGGGAACACCCGGGCTGACAAAAACCCGTCTTCGAATGTTGGAGTTGAAACGCATGTAATGCACATCTGCGTCCAGCGCCGTACAGAGGCGGGTGAGGGAAGGTAACAACATAGGAGAATATTCTGTTATCTGGGAGGGTCTAATAATGGAACATTCTTCCTCGCACATCCTGTGTATGTCTGCGCGGCTCTCGCTCACTCTTCGCTCTCTCCGCTCCTCCAGCTGCAGGAATTTGCGCATTTTGACTTTGCGGTGTGGCGGAAGAGATACATGCAGTGGATCGGTCAGATGAAGTCGCGGATTCTGGACGTCTTCCGAGGAATTGACCGCGACCAGGACGGACGCATCAGTCAGCGCGAGTTCATGGACAGCGTGCTCTCCTCCCGTGAGTAACCACACGGCCGCCTCACAGTGTGCAGTGAAATCATAGTTTTAGGCCACGCCCACATGTGATGCCGAGCTCCCTGATTGAATGAACTGAAATCCAGTGAATGAAAGGGGCGGGGCCAGGGACAGTGAGACTGGGGAGGTTAGAGCTAGATGATGCTGGACGTCCTCCAGCCAGGAAGTGAGGCGGAGCTCTATCTGGCTTGCTGCAGCTTCTAATGCACATTGTGAGGAACACCCAGTGTGCAGTGATATCAGAGGAAGTCCAGAAGAGGAGCCGGTACAACTGAAGGGAAGGACGGAGGTCAGATAGAAGACTGAAGGGGAGGACGGAGGTCAGATAGAAGACTGAAGGGGAGGTCGGAGGTCAGATATAATAATGAATGTTCTCCTTCCAGGATTTCCCACCAACTCTCTGGAGATGACGGCCGTGGCAAACATTTTCGATATAAATGGTGACGGATTCATTGACTATTATGAGTTTGTGAGCGCGCTGCACCCCAGCAGAGACCCCATGCGGAGGATCGTCGACGCCGACCGCATTCAGGACGAGGTGAGGTCTGGACTCCGCCCCCCCCCTGGTGGACGCACAATTATCTACTTCTAGTAATTAATTTCAGACGTTGGGAATGTATTACCTGCAGAATGCAAAACGCGTCTCTGTGTGTCCCCGACAGGTGAACCGGCAGGTCGCTCAGTGTAACTGCGCCAAGCGATTCCAGGTGGAGCAGATCAGCGCCAACCGCTACCGAGTAAGTGCCCTCCGCTGTCCCGGGAACTCAGCTCAGGGATGGGGGGAGCCCCTCATAATGGGCACAGCGGGTGTACAGACCCGGGAACTCAGCACAGGGATGGGGGGAGCTCCTCATAATGGGCACAGCGGGTGTACAGACCCGGGGACTCAGCACAGGGATGGTGGGAGTCCCTCATAATGGGCACAGCGGGTGTACAGACCCGGGAACTCAGCACAGGGATGGGGGGAGC
>NW_017306756.1:1056090-1056290 GCF_000935625.1 Nanorana parkeri | reverse complement strand
CAGCAATCACTGGAGAATTGGACATGCACTGTAATGATGGAGCGGTGGTTGTGGATCATTGCCTCTCTTCCTCCTCTATATCTCACTGTCTCTCTTCTCTGATTTTCATTCTTCTGTCTCCTTCATGTTACCCGTCACCACCCCAGGCCATCGTCCCTCCGCCCAAGTATCCCGCATCCCATGTACATGCCCTTCCATTC
>NW_017306756.1:1054113-1055399 GCF_000935625.1 Nanorana parkeri | reverse complement strand
GACCCCGCGCTCCCCAGTGTCACACGTTATGATGCGGCAGTGTAGTCCGTGTGCCCCGTACCCCCGCTGTCTGCCTTCTGTACGCTGCAAGGGAACATTCTGAGCTATCATTGGGACTTTTACCTTTTCAATGTCAAATGTTTACTTCCATATTTTAGATGCTAAGAGTAAATGAGTTTGGCACACACAGATGTACGTTGTGTTCAGTCTGCATATGTAATAAAGTAGTAGGACTTCCCCATGTACACATGTAATTAGAGCCGCAAAGGATATAAATCCACTTTGTGTGCACAAAATGCTTTTGCAAGCCCAGATATCACCTCTTTAAAGTATCACTATCATCACTGTGCTGTACATGGCCTGTGCAGAGAGCAGAGCTATGAGAGGGGCCCAGCAGGCTCCACCCACTACAGGCTTCCTGCAGAAAATTACAGGAGGGGGTGGAGACAAGACCGGTCACCCTGCACAAGGAGAGAGAGCAGCAGTGACTGGTCTTTATTACAGGAGGGACGGAGATCCCTGGTAGTAGAGATCCCCTGTGTCTATGTCCTCCATAGTAGGGATCTTCCTTGTGTCTATGCACCCCCATAGTAGGGGTCTACCTTTTGTCTATGCACCCCCATAGTAGAGATCTGCAATGTGTCTATGCATCCCCATAGAAGGGATCTCCTTGTGTCTGTGCACCCCCATAGAAGGGATCTTCCTCGTGCCTGTGCAACCCCATGGTAGAGATATTCCTTGTGTCTATGCACCCCCATAGTAGAGATTTCATTGTGTCTATGCACCCCCATAGTAGGGGTCTTCCTTGTGTCTATGCACCCCCATAGTAGGGATCTTCCTTGTGTCTGTGCACCCCCATAGTAGGGATTTTCCTTGTGTCTATGCACCCCCATAGTAGGGATTTTCCTTGTGTCTATGCACCCCCATAGTAGAGATTTCCTTGTGTCTATGCACCCCCATAGTAGAGATTTCCTTGTGTCTATGCACCCCCACAGTAGGGGTCTTCCTTGTGTCTATGCACCCCCATAGTAGAGATCTTCAATGTGTCTATGCACCCCCATAGTAGAGATTTCCTTGTGTCTATCCACCCCCATAGTAGGGGTCTTCCTTGTGTCTATGCACCCCCATAGTAGGGATCTTCCTTGCGTCTGTGCACCCCCATAGTAGCGATCTTCCTTGTGTCTGTGCACCCCCATAGTAGGGATCTTCCTTGTGTCTGTGCACCCCCATAGTAGGGATCTTCCTTGTGTCTGTGCACCCCCATAGTAGGGATCTTCCTTGTGTCT
>NW_017306756.1:1052977-1054069 GCF_000935625.1 Nanorana parkeri | reverse complement strand
GGGTAGTGCTCCCCCCACCCCCCCCCCCCCCCCTCTCCTCGCTGTGTCAGATTGTCAGTTTGTGTCTCTCTCAGTTTGGCGAATCCCAGCAGCTGCGCATGGTGCGGATCCTGCGGAGTACGTTGATGGTGCGGGTCGGAGGCGGCTGGATTGCGCTGGATGAGTTCCTGGTGAAGAACGATCCATGTAGAGGTGAGCCTCAGTTCTGACCAGTCCTTCCAGTTTCATTGAGCATTATTCACTGGCAGGGGCATCCCGGGGGCAGTTACCGGGTGTCACCCCGCTGTGACGTCATTGCGTATGCGCGGCAATCTTATTGATACCTGCCGGCGGCCATCTTGGTGATGGACGCCGGCAGAGAGAGGAGGGGACAGTGACCCGGCAGGGATAGTGTATGCCGCCGGGTCCCCTCCTCTCTCTGAAACTGTTGGGCGCTCGGTCCGTACTGTCAGTCATTTTGGTGTCACCCGGGTGCCACCAAAGGGTCCCTTGTGACGGCACTGGCAGCCATGCAGAACACAAGTCTACCTAAACCAATACTGTGTACCGTGCCCTGCAGCCGATTCCTGTCAGAGACAGGGGGAGGCGAAATCTCCGCATGCAATGAATGTAGCTCACGTATGCTGACATTGACTCGCAGAATGTGTGGGTGGGGAAGATTCACTTCATAAAGATTTAACAAAGCAAACAACATATAGCACGCAGGGTTCATACATGTAAAATCAAAGTGCACGGAGGATGTTGTTCTGAGAATTCTCCAGAATTCCGTCACTGAACCATAACTGGAGGATAGGTGTGTAGTAGGTGGACTTTGCACTCATTAGACCTGGCCATGGGTTCCCTATGCCTGTTCCACACGGGGTTATATCATCACAGCATCCCACATAGGGGTATTAAACCCGCTTTTCCCTCATAATTCATGGTGGAGTGATAAAACACGAAGGTTGAGGGCCCGTTCACACCCCTGCATGCGTGTTTTATTGCATTGTGGCCAGGGCTGGATTTACTCCCCCTGCCGCCCCAAAGCCAGGCTCCACAATACGCCCCCGCCCCCTCCCCATCAATTGAGAATGGCAACCAGATGGGGGGGGG
>NW_017306756.1:1048857-1052951 GCF_000935625.1 Nanorana parkeri | reverse complement strand
AAGCCCCTGTGTGATAGCAAGGTAGACAGCTACTTCCTCCGGCGTCAATCCACATTAACAGGACGCCGGAGGAAGTATCTGACAGCTGGGGGGAGGAGTTGCGGCCAGCCGCGCCGTGATTGGCCGGCGGCCGCACACTACGGAGCCGGTGGGCGGAGCCTCGGGCCGCCCCGTCGTGATTGGACGGCGGCGGACCGTAGTGTAC
The DNA here is from genome assembly GCF_000935625.1 of Nanorana parkeri. Classification (NCBI taxonomy): domain Eukaryota; kingdom Metazoa; phylum Chordata; class Amphibia; order Anura; family Dicroglossidae; genus Nanorana; species Nanorana parkeri. The sequence goes on along the minus strand of NW_017306756.1, from coordinate 1,052,746 downwards.
GGCCGCCGGCCGGTGGACACCTTGCACCGGCGCCCGCAACTTCCCCACAAGGTCACCGCTGCTGCCGCTCTGCACCCCCGGTGGCTTTGTGGTAAATCCGGGCCTTAATGTGGCTTCAGTCCATCGATTTCTTGTGAAGTATATCTAAAGCCTAGGAGATGGTGAGTCCCTCTGCACTCCTCACAGGGCTCCCGGCCCAAGCAGCAATAGTGGTATAGTGGTGCTCGCAGTGACAATCATGGATGGCACGGTGCAAATCAACAGTGAAAAGTAGAAAACACCAGCACTCAATAAATATCGTTGATGGCCATTCAATCGGACCAGTCGTCACAGACAAAACCAACGTTTCGGGGCCTCACAGGGTCCCTTCATCAGGGCGACAATGTTACATTGTCGCCCTGATGATCCCCACTGACGACTGGTCCGATTGAATGGCCATCAACGATATTTATTGAGCGCTGGTGATTTCTACTTTTCACTTTTCAGTATATCTAAAGTATAGTTTTTTGCTAGTGTCCTAGGAGGATGGACATCTTTTCTTCACCTCTGCTGGGAAAAGTCTAACTATCTTTGAGCTTTTCTTCGATTTGCATCTACTTCTCTTCAATCGATCCGCTTAAGCTTGACTCTACATGGCAGCCGTCTGGATTGGGCTTTCCCCAGCTTAGCTTTGGAGTGCTGTGCTTAGACTCCTTTTGACTGGACGTTGTGGGGCCGGCCTGGAAGGGACCTTTGGGCACTATGTTCTGCATAGGCACAATTCAGACCCCATTCAGGTGAGAAGTTAGTGGTGGAGATGCTTTCATTGCCTCTGCACTTGCCTTGTCCCTGAAGACTCACTCTGTGAGTTAGCCAGTCAGGCTGATCACGGGGAGCTACCTCATTATTTGCACTGCTCGGGCCTTTTGAATTTTGAACTGGTTTGACCACAGAAAGGATTAACGCTGAGAGTTGATGTCATCCACTGGGTGGAGTGCAGTGTGCACACTCCATGCTCTTGTACCCGCCATTCAGGGCCAAGGAAACATTGTCCCTCAGCCGCTCCTGCTTTGCACACTTAGACCCGCTAAAGTAATTTCCCCCGGCAAGCCACAGGGCTAGGAGTAAGGAACCTGCAAGGCCCCCAGAGAAGTCTTCAGCATAAGGTGTGCCACCGCTTTTCAAAGTGGGGGGGTGGTCACTAATCATTTGCAGGTCTTTGCGTAATTTGCCGTTCAGGCATTCGGGCGCAGAAAGTGCCCACTTAGGTTCACCCCTCATCTTTAGCCCTCTACTCCCCTGGGCCACCCCACAGATTGACAGACCTTCTCCTGGTTCTCCTCAATTCTGAGGTTCTCACTCTAGTTCTTGTGTCATCTCGGCCTCTGGAACTGTGTCCCATCCTGGCCACCAACCTCTTTTTCCTTGGGGCATGCACGATCATCAGTGGTATCTGGTACCCCTCGGTGTCATGTATCTCCTGCTCCATTGGGACCCCCTGACTTGCTCAGTGAACTAGGAGCAGGTCAATATTTTTTACTGTCCTAATAAGACTCATGTCCCTTGTTCCACTGCTGCTTCATTGGATTTGGGAGTCAGGATAATTCATGAAGTCAAAGATAAGCTGGATTGTTTTTTTTCCAGCAGGATCTCTCTTAGGGATCACCTCAGATGTGTCTCTTGCGTACTGGTGAGAGTGGGTTTAGCCTGTTTTTTTTTTTGGTGTGTTTTTCATCTTTGGTTCCTTCCGCGTTGCAATCCATTTCACCAGATTATGGTTAGGTTCTAACTTCCATCTTCTGCCTACCCTTGTTGGGATTCTTCCAAGCACCTTACCCCTTCAGTCATGCTGACTTTGTGGGATCGAATCCTGGGCTCTCTGGTGGACTCACCCTTTGCAGGTAAATGTCTGTTCTGAAAATCTGATGCAATTGATGGAGGTGCCCTCCGCACACCTTTCAGCAGTCCCGGCCAACAATCAAATAAATGGTGCTCGAAGTAACTTCACGGATGGCACCGTGCAAAACACAAGATTGAAGAAAATAGGTCACCAGCACTCCATAAGTTAAAATGAATGAGTCCTTTTAATGGACAATAATGTCACAGAAATCCAACATGAGCGACGTTTACGGTCACATCTCTTGCCTTGAAGAAGGGACCCTGTGTGGCCCCGAAACGTCGGCTCATGTTGGATTTCTGTGACATCATTGTCCATTAAAAGGACTCATTCATTTTAACTTATGGAGTGCTGGTGACCTATTTTCTTCAATCTTGTGTTCTGAAAATCTCTCTCGAAATTAGAACTCTCATGGAATTCTCATTTTGTGGCCTTTATGGGCTCAGCTGAGTAGTGGCTTAGGGCCTTTCTACTTGGACTGGCTTGTCTCACTTTTACTAGCACTTTTTTCCAGGTTCCTTGTCTGGTACTGGTTCCAAATATGAGCTTGCTCCCTTTCCTTGTTGGCCACATCATGTTGTGGGTTTTTTTCTTCCCCTAATGGGAAATTATTGTTTGTTCCATTTATTTTGGTGGGTTTCTGTTGACCAGCTTCTTGCTTGGTCCATGGTTCAGTGCACCCTTCCATGTTGAGTCATTCCTCTGTGGTTGGTGACCATTTTTTTTCTTCATCTTGGGCATCAGGTTGCTTCTCCTGACGCATCCGTTGTACGATTCATGCGTTGGCCCTTCAGCTGGCTCGGGGGCTGCAGGCAGTCCCCAGTTCTGTTTTTTTGTTGGGCTTCTTAGCAGTGGTTGCTGTTTGCCCACCAATCAGTTGGACTTATTTTTGATGTCCCAACAGTATGTGACGTCCTGTGTCCATTAATGGGCACAAAAGAAGATAAGGATTTTGTACTCACTGTTAAATTCCTTTTGCTGGAGTCCAATGAGGACTTATTGACTCCACTGAGGGAACCATGCTCTTAGTAATGCTTGCATTGACTCCATTGAGGGAACCATGCTCTTAGTAATGCTTGCATTGACTCCATTGAGGGAACCATGCTCTTGATACTGCTTGAATTGACTCCATTGAGAGAGCCATGCTCTTGGTACTGCTTGCATTGACTCCATTGAGGGAACCATGCTCTTGGTACTGCTTGCATTGACTCCATTGAGAGAACCATGCTCTTGGTACTACTTGCATTGACTCCATTGAGGGAACCATGCTCTCGGTACTGCTTGCAATGACTCCATTGAGAGAACCATGCTCTCAGTACTGCTACAAACTGAGGCATGCCGGATTGAGGGGGGCTTATCTAGGGCTGCAACAACTAATCGGCATAATCGATTATAATCGATTATTGAAAAAGTTGTCAACTTTTTCAATAATCGATTAATCGGCTTCCGATCAGTTGGCCCTGTTCACAGCTGTGCTTCGCACCTCCTCCCCACCTCTGCCAGACCCGCCCGCCCGCATCCACACGCCGCACCTCCTCCCGGCCTCACACTCACCGCCCACCCACGATCGGCACAGGGACGCGGGGAGATGTAGTAAGGAGGAGCAGGTGTGGGGTGATAGACAGACAGGTCCGATCTCAGAAGCAAGTTGCTGGAAGACTGCTCAGGTAAGCCTGCACTTTTCCAAACGTGGTGATCTGTAATGTATTGCTTGGATTTGTATTCCTCTATAGCTGATGGTACATTGTGCTGTAAATTATACATAGGAATACAAATCCCAGCAATACATTATACACTGTATGTATAATGTATTGCTGGGATTTGTTGTACTCTGGTGGTACAAAAACCCAGCAATAGTACATTATACAGCACAATGCAGAATACCACCAGCTATAGAGGAATACAACAAATCCCAGCAATAGTACATAATAGCTGGCGGGATTCTGCATTGCGCTGTATAATGTACTGTTGCTGGGTTTTGTAGTCCTCTATAGCTGGTGGTATTCAGCATTG
>NW_017306756.1:1035712-1048435 GCF_000935625.1 Nanorana parkeri | reverse complement strand
AGACAGGTCCGATCTCAGAAGCAAGTTGCTGGAAGACTGCTCAGGTAAGCCTGCACTTTTCCAAACGTGGTGATCTGTAATGTATTGCTTGGATTTGTATTCCTCTATAGCTGATGGTACATTGTGCTGTAAATTATACAGAGGAATACAAATCCCAGCAATACATTATACACTGTATGTATAATGTATTGCTGGGATTTGTTGTACTCTGGTGGTACAAAAACCCAGCAATAGTACATTATACAGCACAATGCAGAATACCACCAGCTATAGAGGAATACAACAAATCCCAGCAATAGTACATAATAGCTGGCGGGATTCTGCATTGCGCTGTATAATGTACTGTTGCTGGGTTTTGTAGTCCTCTATAGCTGGTGGTATTCAGCATTGCACCACTGTACAATGTATTATTGCTGGGATTTGTTGTAGTCCTCTATAGCTGGTGATATTCTGCATTGCGCTGTATAGAGGACAACAAATCCCAGCAATAATACATTATACAGCACAATGCAGAATGCCGCCAGCTATTATGTACTATTGCTGGGATTTGTTGTGCTCCTCTATAGCTGGTGGTGTTCTGCATTGTGCTGTATAATGTACTATTGCTGGGTTTTGTAGTCCTCTATAGCCGGTGCCATTCTGCATTCATTGCTGTATAATTTTACACTTTCCATTTCACTATATTGCACACCACACTATCTTTTTTTTCTTTTTTACTTCCACCGCTCCAAGCTTGCTACTGTGATGGACTACAACCTCAATACAAACTAGTAGTCCCATCACTGGAGCAATTTTTTAAACTTTATTTTATTGTTTATCCGATTAACCGATTAATCGAACCTAATAATCGGCTAACTAATCGATTTTGAAAATAATCGTTAGCTGCAGCTCTAGGCTTATCCTGGGCTGGCTGGATTCTGGTATGTCCAATCCTCTTGTAGGTCGCAGTATAACCTGAAAGTATATGACTTCATCTGTCTCCTAATGGACTTCAAACAGAGGATTTTAGAGTATAAATATTCTATGTTTAGTTTTGGATAGCATAGGGAAAGGTTAATACCGCTGTCAGGATTTTTTTCCCATTGGGAATATTCTTGTCCGGTAGACACAGCATGAAGTTGGTCCAGTTTTCTTGCTGCTGTTGTATCTTTTGCTCTAAATTTCCATGTGTGATATGATGCCATGTCATCCTCAATGTTCCTGTTTTACAGTGAAAGGTCGGACCAACCTTAAAATTAACGAGAAATACCTCTCCCCTGAATTCTCTCCGTCCACTGGGAAGTGTTCAGGGAGCCAGTCCGCATCGAAGGGGATGTCTCCCAGCAGGTCGAATTCCAGCCTGACTCTGTACACCAGTGCCTCGGCCCCCAACAGTCCGCAGACCAGAAAGGTGAGAATCCCGCCAGAATGTTAGAGGAGGGGGCGAGAGGAACAAAATGGATGGTTGTCTATTCAGTGTTATAATTCAAAAAGATACTTGGGGAATATTTTGATACAGAGAATTAGTGGAGCTGCCATTGTAGGGGTAAAAAAGAATATCTTCCTTCATCCCAGATTTCTTCTATATTGTCTTTTCTAAAACTGAAGAATATTTGTATACAGGGCGGGATTTACTCTCTCTGCTGCCCCAAGGTCAGGTTCCTCAATACGCCCCCCTACCTGCCAAACCTCCCCCATGGAGGATGGGACAGACCTGCAGGCTGCATCGCCGGAATCACTTGTACAGAACAAGCGGCGGCTTCCCCGCTCTACATTTAGCCCCGCTTGCCCAAAGCAGGGCTAAATATAGAAAACAGCTACCCGCCTGGCATTCGGAACTGCATGTCCCAGGCTTTGGGAGATAGAAATTCCACATCCCTGCTGCCCCTCTACTCCCAGCTGCCCGGGGCCGGGCCTTGGTTGACCTTGTGGGAAATCCAGCCCTGTTTGTATATTGTCTATAACAATATTTGTATATTGGTTTTTATTGCTGTTTGTGTCCCTGTTAGAGAGATCGGGGTGACCATTATCACTGAAAGGAAATCCCAAATTTTGGGTTGTCATCAGAACAGGAATAGACGGGAAATCTTCCAATGGAGACACTAGTTCTGGTGACCACCAGGGATTTCCCTTTCATGGGATGGATTTTCTTTCACTTCCTGTAAAGTGAAATCTCCCCAATGGAACACAGATGGCAAAAAAAAACCTGACAGGGGTTGTAGCCCTCCCTTATTCTATCCAAAAAAAAGTTTTGGCTTTGGTTCTACTTTAAGAGTAACAAGGTTGGAGCCCTCAACTCCATATGTTTAAACAAAAAAAATTACTTAAAAGTTCTGTGACTGACTTTCTTCAAAATTGATTAACACAAGCATACAAACAACTGAACACGGAATTACAATAATAAAACTTATAATTATTAACGGTCTATTAAAAGTCATGAACCGGCTCCAAATGGACCGTACATAGAATATTTCAACAATGTAAGGTAATATTTCACTGCAGCCAAAGTCACGGGCCATCAAATTCCAGAATAAAGATTTAGAGGGTTATTCGCTGCTGAGCCGAAGGATACAGCCGTAGCTTCGGCTAATCCTTTGGCTCACTTCAGTCGCCGGAGCCCTTGGGATCAGCCGAACTGCAGGGCTGCTGTACGGGCTATTCACAATACAGCAGCCGAAGGTAACTGAACAGCTCAGCCGAGCCGAACGCATATGCTTTGGCTGAGCCGCAAAATGTAAACAAATAGAAATAAAAACCCCGGTGTGGGGTCCCCATCCTGATCCATACCAGACCCTTTAGGTCTGGTAGAAATGTTAGTAGGGACCCCAAATTAGAAAGTTAAAAAAAAAAGTGCGTGGGGTTCCACACAAAAGTCATATCAGGCCCTTTCCCGACCAGACCCTTTATACGAGCACAAGGTGCGAACCGATCGCGCTGTGGGTGCCATTATTTTCTAATGGCACCCCAGTCACGCCGGGCGGATTGCGCGGTATTCCGCCCGTGCTTATGAACAGCTAAAACAGCCGCGTGTCGTGTATCGCAAAAAAAAAAAGTACTTGTACCTTTTTTCTGCGATTGCCGCACGGATGTCACCCCATTGATATCAATGGGGCCGCGCGGAAATCGCTGCCTGCATTGTGCAAGGGACGCGCGTCCTGGGTGTCGTGCGGTTTAGCGTAGGTGTGAACCTGGCCTCACGTGGTTTAGTGTTCTCCCCAGGTTTAGATACATAAGACCAAAAGATAGTACTGTTCACGTTACAAAACAAGTCTGCGGGTCATCAAGAAACATTTAGTATATGACACAATTATTGGGATATTCCTCTTCAGGCATGTATATAGAAATATACTGTTCACGCTAACAAAGCCATCGGCCATTCTAACCACAGGAACCCATGCAGCGTGTGACGTGGGTCATGTACCGTGTGAAAATATAACTACACAAGCAGACTATTATTCAGTAAAGTCCTCCACAGGCGTGCTGACCTTGTACAGTATATACAGTATGTACAACACAGCCTTGGGAAGTGTCATCTGTTAATGCTGATCTTGTACATTGTAACAAAAAAGAGGTCATCTGTTTGCTTCTATGTGGACACGGTGCCTTTTATATTGGCAAAACCATCAGGGAATTGTAAAAAGAAGTTTAAAGGAGAACTATGAGGTGAGTGCTTTTCACTCACCTCATAGTTCTAGCCGACATGTGACAATGAGACTGTTGCAGGTCGGCTCAGTAGATCGGGAGGTGAGCGAACACATACCGGCGTTCGCTCACCTCTCGATCCTGTCACGGCTCTGTGCTGTGACGGGGGAGGGCTGGATTCCCCTCTTCCCGCTCCGATCCTCCAGCGCTAACTGGCGGAACGGACGGGGGAGGGGGCGGGTACAGCTGGCTCTGCCTCTAGATAGGCAGAGCCAGCTGTCAGTCACGCAGCTGGGCGGATCCAGACATAGCTGGCAAAACAGGTAGGAGAGCCCAAGTTCATATTCAGCGGCTCCTTAGGGGGTGAGCGCTACATTTGCTTTTGTCAAGTTTGGTATAAAGTAGAGATGCACCGATACCGATACTAGTATCGATGCCGAGTATTTGGGCAAGTACTCGCCCAAATGGTCCGATGCCTGGCCTGATACTTCTGGTATCAGGGGGCCGAGCAGCGCGTCATTATACGCTGCCCGGCTTCCTGATTGGCCGGGAAGCCGGCTCCATGCTCCCTCGTGACAAGGGAGCATGGAGCCGGCTTCCCGGCCAATCAGGAAGCCGGGCAGTGTATAATGTCTCGCTGCCCAGCTTCCTAATTTGTCGCTAGGTGACGAGAAAGCATGGAGCCAGCTTTCTGGCCAATCAGGAAACCGGGCGCTGTGTAATGACGCGACGCCCAGCTTCCTGATTGGCCGGGAGGCCGGCTCCATGCTCCCTCGTCATGAGGTGACGAGGGAGCATGAAGCTGGCTTTCTGGCCATTCAGATAGCCGAGCGCCACGTCATTACACGGCGCCCGGCTTCCTGATTGGCCAGCTTCCTGGCCAATCAAGAAGCCGGGCAGCATGTAATGACCCGCTGCCCAGCTTCCTGATTGGTCGGGAAGCTGGCTCCATGCTTTCTCGTCACCTAATGACAAGAAGCATGGGGACGGCTTTCCTGCTAATCGGGAAGCCAGGTGGCGAGGCTTCCTCAATGGGACTTCCAGTACTCGGTATTCGGGTATTGGCGAGTACCGAAAAAAAATATCGGTACTCATTCTCGATACCAAAATACCGGTATCAGTGCATCCCTAGTATAAAGCTTTATCAATGGAGATTATAGCCGTATATCACTCCAGAATGGCACTCATGGACAGGTGGTTAAAGTGCTTACCTTCCCCTTCCTCTCCATATAAATGCCCATCCACTTAGCCATTGTAGCCTTACCCCTGAGGAAGCCTGCCACAGGTAAAACCTATCAAGTTGCACTGGCTTTATCTCTGTGGAGGGCCTTGCCTTGCTACCACATATTATATCTCACCAGATGCTTGCCTACATACAGCTTTGGTGGAGTTATAGCTCAATCGTGTGCCACTAAGGTTTTCCTATGCCTCAGCGCTCATCTGCTCATGTGTCCAAAAATTTCAGAATTGCAAGGTCCAGGTCATCTCTGATCACAGATGAGGCAGCCTTAAAGTTCTTAGCAGCTGAAAACCGCACCAATTCCACCTCAATAATTAATAATTAATTACTATTCAGTAATAACTAGTCCAGTGTTGGAGTTATGGTACTCACATTTCCTGGAAAAAACACTGGCAGTATGGGTTATACTGGTCATCCCATGGTCTATATCCCTCAATTTCCAACTATACTGGTCATCCCATGGTCTATATCCCTCAATTTCCAACTATACTGGTCATCCCATGGTCTATTATCTCCACCTTTACTCTGTACTGGTCATCCCATGGTCTATATCCCTTGCCTTCCCTTTATACTGGCCATCCCATGGATTACGGCCCTCATCTTCCCTTTATACTGGTGGTCCCATGGTCTATATCCATCACCTTTCCTGTAAACTGGTCATCTCCTGGTCTATATCCCTCACCTTCCCTCTATACTGGTCACCCCATTGTCTATATATTTCACCTTCCCTGTATACTGGTCGTCTCATGGACTATATCCTTCACCTTCTCTATATACTGGTCATGCTATGGTCCATATCCCTCACTTTTCCAACTTGCTGACCACTTTGTACAGAACTCAGTGTTTCATATCTGTGCACACACGTTCCTATGGAACTTGGACTTACGAAGAATGGAATTAGTCACTGGAACATGCTTTATATTTCTTATATGAGGATTTGCACTATTAGAGCATTACCAGATGACATTTTCCAAGACTGTGTTGTACATACTGTATATGTACACGATCAGCACGCCTGTGGAGGACTTTACTGAATAATAGTCTGCTTGTGTGGTTATATTTTCACACGGTACATGAACCACATCACACGTTGCATGGGTTCCTGTGGTTGGAATGGCTTTGTTAGCATCAACAGTATTTTTCTACATATATATGCCTGAAGAAGAATATCCCAATAATTGTGTCATATACTGAATGTGTCTTTGAGGCTCACGGACTTGTTTAGTAATGTGAAGCGTGCTTCTATATATTGGTCTTATGGACCGAAACTTGGGGTGAACACTAAACCACATGAAAGTTTATGAAATCAAAATCCTTATTCTTTGGGAACTTGATGGCTTTGGCTGCGGCGGTGAACTCTTGCCTTGCACTATATGAACTATTGTATGTACATTTCAGTTGGAGAGCCTGAGTTTGCCCAAAGTTTATTACTTCTTTTGAACAAGGTTTTTACTAGACCATAAGAGATATTGGTTATATTATCATAATTCCTTGTTTAGTTCCTTCTATGCTTTTGTTGATCATTTCACGTTCTTTGGATCATTTCCAAAGAACGTGAGTCCATCAAACTGTTAAGAATTGTTTCTTATATACTGCTTTATAAATATTAAATTATAATATGTTGTACCTGCTTCTTAATACATATTACATCCACCTTCAACACTCTCCCAGGCTGTCCTTCGGAGAACCCGATCCGGCGACCGATGTCAAAGGTCCAGGTCATCTCTGACCACAGATGGGGCGGACTTAAAGTTCTTAGCAGCTGAAGACGGCACCAATTCCACCTCAACAGGTCAGTAATGGCTAGCCTTGTGTTAGAGGTAGCCTCCTGTCCTGGGAAAAAAAACCCACTGGCAGCATGGGCTATTTCCCATCAATAGCATGGACAGGTTACACTATACATCAGCCAAGTGGCAACCCAAGTTAAATATCTTTCTTTTTCCTTTATACTGGCCATCCCATGGTCTATAGCCCTCGCCTTCTTTGTAAACTGGTCAGTCCATGGCCGACAGTATATCCCTCACCTTCTCTGTATACTAGTTGTCCTAAGTTCTATATGCCTCACCTTCTCTGTATACTGGTCGTCTCATGCTCTATATTATCATTATACAGGATTTATATAGTGGCAACAGTTTGCGCAGCGCTTTACAATATAAGGAAGACATTACAATTACAATTCAAGACAAGATGGTAAGGAGGGCCCTGCCCCTGAGGTGAAAAATGTGAAATCTGCGCTTATGGAAGGGTTAAGTGTTAAAGCTGCTGCGCTATAGTTTTTAACAACAATGAAATAATGAGTGTGCAGCGCTGCACACTCATTATTCCCTGCCCCTGAGGGATTACAATCTAAAAGGGAGGTGGAAGTGATACATGAGGAGATAGCTGTGTGGGGATGAATTGTTTGAGACCTTCCCTGTGTACTTGTTGTCCTATGGTCTATATCTTTCACTTTGCCTTGATACTGATCATCCCATGATCTGTATCCCTCACCTTTCCTGTATAATGGTTGCCCCATGGTAACCTTCCCCGTATACTGGTCATCCTAAGGTCTATATCCCTCACCTTCCTTGTATACAGGTCATCCCATTCACCTTCCCTCTATACTGGTCGTCTCATGCTCTATGTTCCTCACCTTCCCTCTATACTGGTCGTCTCATGCTCTATGTTCCTCACCTTCCCTCTATACTGGTCGTCTCATGCTCTATGTTCCTCACCTTCCCTCTATACTGGTTGTCTCATGCTCTATGTTCCTCACCTTCCCTGTGTATTGGTTGTCCCATGGTCACATTCCCTGTATACTTGTCATCTCATTGTTTATATCCCTCACCCTTCCTATATATTGGTCATCCTATGATATATACAGTATACAGGTGAAACTCGAATAATTAGAATATCGTGCAAAGTTCATTTATTTCACTAATGCAACTTAAAAGGTGAAACTAATATATGAGAGAGACTCATTACATGCAAAGCAAGATAGTTCAAGCCGTGATTTGTCATCATTGTGATGATTATGGCTTACAGCTCATGAAAACCCCAAGAACCCCAAATCCACAACCTCAGAAAAGTAGATTATTACATGCAATCAATAAAACAAGGATTGTACATAGAACAATATCAGACCTCTGAAAAGTACAAGCATGCATATGTACTCAGTACTTGGTTTGGGCCCCTTTTGCAGCACTTACTGCAATTACTTTTGCACGATATTCTAATTATTCGAGTTTCACCTGTATATATCTACCTTCCCATTTCTGAAACCCTAAAACTTGACCTAAGTCCTAACAAAAGTGCCTTAGCTAAACCCCGGTAGGATTTGGTATGCAGTAAATTTATAGAACTGGTGGAGGGTCTGAAAAATTTTGCAGCTGGTCATTCAATTCCTACAGGAGTCGTGGTAAGACACATCCATTAAGCTCCTTTCTTCTCTGCAGGGAATATTTTACACCAGGGTTGGGCAACTCCAGCCCTCCAACTGTCCTTTAACTACAAATCCCAACATGCCTCTGCCTCTGGGAGTCATGCATGTAACTGTCAGTCTTGCAAAGCCTCATGAGACTTGTAGTTCCATAACAGCTGGAGGCCGGAGTTGCCCACCTCTGTTCTACACCTCAGCCTCTGACCTTGACCTCTTGTCTTCTATTCCAGATAAAACGGACGCTCCTCCGACATGACCTCCTGTGACCTCTGTCCCCCCCCGGGAAGCTCATCATACTCCAGATCTGCCGAATAGGAATCTCTGGGCTGGCCCATAGCATGGCAGATAATGCTCCTGACATCTGCTTGTCGAGAGGCCTCTGGCAATGGAGGCGACCATGACACTCTGAGACTTGGGGGCTCCAGAGAGTCAGACTTGTTGCCTCTCCATGGAGCTCAATGAGAATGGGGGTCACCGCCGCGTGACATACTGAATGACTGCGTTGTGTGTGAATGAGGTGACATCACTCAGCTTCAAGAATAATACTTGCCGATACTCTGCCAGAAGATGCCAGCTCCCCATACCGCCAATTCAGCATTGGAGCTTGCTCAATATGGGAGAGTACAATTTCTTTTATGTCCATTGAGGGACACGGGAAGTGTTCCAGCTTTGGGTTACACTGTTGCATTTAGGAGGATGGTCTATATATTTAGGAGGATTGGACACTGGCAAAGTAAAAAGAACTGAAGGCCCGCCCAGGATAACCCCTCCTACTATCAGCATGCCTCAATTTTTGCTGGTGTTTTAGGAGGATGGACCTCTTTTCTGCAGTTCTGCTGCATTAGAGGCTTACTTTTTTTTTTGCTAGCACCTTTTTTTTTTCAGGTTACACTGAATTCTCATTCTACCATTTCTAGGCGGCTCAGACAGACCATCATCAAAGCTTATGGTCTCAAGGACCGGCTTCCACCCTTTCCTGTCAAGGCGCACTCTACTAGATCTGCGAGTGCTTCCTGGACTTTTGCAAGGCTGTCACCTGGTCTTCTGTTCACACGTTCTCTAAATTCAACCAGGTGGATGTTACGGCCATCTGATGGCAGCTTTGGGCGTAAGGTCCTTCAGGTGGCTTTTTGAACTGCAGGTAGTCCCCAGTTCTCTGCTGTTTTCTAGGGCTTGTTGGCTTTTACTGGGTTGCCCACCCCTCAGGTGGACTAGATTTGGACATCCCAAAGTTAAAGACTTCATGTGTTCCTCAATGGACCAGAAAGAAAATAGGATTGTTGTACTCGCGGTAAAATCCTTTTCTTGGCGTCCATTGAGGGCCCCCTCCCTTGTGTGTTTCCAGTATGATCATGTTCTCGGCATTGCTTGTGACAGACTGGGTAGAGCAGGGGTTAACCTGGGCTGGCCTTCAGATTTTTTTGTTTGCCAGTGTCCAATCCTTCTGAAGGTCCTTTCTGTGTCTCCCAATGGACTCCAAGAAAAGGATTTTATGATGAGTACAAAAATCCTAATACTTCAGCATGAATGAAAGTGGAAAGCCACACATGGGTGCCGCACCATAGATGTGCATTCTGCACTCTTGTTAAATATAACAATGTCCTGTATTTATGAATCCATAAAAGCAAAGAGAACTGAATTCATAAATTCACATTTAATTGTAAAAATAGTGCCCACCACAACTTTTCATTGTCATCTCTGTAAGCACTTAGTAGCATCAAACCTCCAGGCCAAATACTGGTGAGTCTTCTGTCATCGTTCCTGTACTGAGCTATTGGGGATAATGAAACTCATTAACTTTTCATCAGAAAACTGAGAGCACAAAAATTCCAAAATTAGATTTTTCACTCACAATTTTCCACTTTTAAACCTCAGCATCCTCAGGACACAGATACAAGCAGTATGCAGAGACCCTATCCTGAGGACACAGAGACCACGTCCCCAGTATGCCAAGACCCCACCCTCAGTATGCAGAGACCCTATCTTCAGTATGCCAAGACCCCATCCCCAGTAGGCAGAGACCCCATCCCCAGTACATCAAGACCCCGCCCCCAGTATGCCAAGACCCCATCCCCAGTATGCCAAGACCCCACCCTCAGTATGCAGAGACCCTATCTTCAGTATGCCAAGACCCCATCCCCAGTAGGCAGAGACCCCATCCCCAGTACATCAAGACCCCGCCCCCAGTATGCCAAGACCCCATCCCCAGTATGCCAAGACCCCATCCCCAGGATGCAGAGACCCTATCCTCAGTACATCAAGACTCCACCCCCCAGTATGTAGAGAACCCATCCCCAGTACGCAGAGACCCCATCCTCTGTACGCAGAGAACCTATCCTCAGTACACACAGACCCTATTGTCAGTACACCAAGACCCCACCCGCAGTATGCAGAGACCCTATCCTCAGAATGCAAATACCCCATCCCCAGTATGCAAAGACTCCATCTACAGTATGCAGAGACCCCCATGTTCAAGACAAATAGACCCCTTCCTCGCTATGCAGAGACCCTATCCTTGGTATTCAGACACCCGATCCTCGGTACACAGAGACCCTTTCCCCAGTAATCAGAGACCCCATCCTCAGTACACTGAGACCCCATTCTCAGTATGCAGAGACCCCATCCTCAATACACAGAGATTTCATCTTCAGCACACAGAGACCCCATCCTCAGTACACTGAGAACCCATTCTCAGTATGCAGAGACCCCCATCCTCTATACACAGAGACCCCATTCTCAGTATGCAGAGACCCCATCCTCAATACACAGAGATTTCATCTTCAGCACACAGAGACTCCATCCTTGGTACACAAAGTACTCAGACACCCCATTTACAGTACGAAGAGACCACATCCTTAGTATACAAAGACCCCAAAGGGATGTATTGGATCTTTGCAGAAATATTACTGCTTTCACACAGAGAACAAGGCTCCTTCTATGCCGCATGCTGGCAGGGGCAGGCTTTTCTTCTCAGGCTGTGGCTGCTTTATAAATAACAAACTATAAGACTTTGCACATGTTTTTGTTTTGAAGGAAGAGGAAGGGTGAGAGACTGGGAATAAAGACGGCCCTCAAAGAGGAAGTGCTTGGAGGCCAGTAAGAGAAATGGGACTGGAGAGGAGGGACATGATTGTCAGTACAGGGAGAAGGTCAGGAAGAGAAGTCAGGAAGGTGTGTTGTGGAAGCATGAGCAATGGAGGCCAACAAGAGAAGGAGAGGCCAGTGACTAAGGGTGCATAGGACAGTCCACATCTCAGGACGGTGGTCAAGTGTGGGGTTAGGAAGGTCAGGAGTTTATGGCACAATGATGAGGTTGATGGAATAGGTATGTGTAAGATGGCAATATGGAATGCAACATAAATGGCAATATAAGCAGGAAATGATGTAATTTCCTGTGTGGTCACACCATTGTGAAAGACAGTTTCAGCAATAGTATAATGTTATATAAGAGTTCAGTGAACTGTTCAACTAGTTTCTCTCAAAAATGGTGTGTCCTGGGAACGGGAGTGACGTGAGACGAGATGAAGAAAGTGATCAGATGGAAACTGTTTGGGATTATCTTATGGAGCCTGGAAGTGGAGTCAGATGACCTCCTGGCAGCATATTGACCTTACACTGACCATCACCTCTCCAGTATAGGACCCGTCACCAGCCACATGCCCGTAGAAGGCCCATTTGAGGAATTACACTTCCAGTCCTGACACCCAGCTGCCATGGCAGAGAAGATGAATGATCCTGAAATGGTCCCTTGTGTTTTGGAATCTCATGTTGACCTCAGGCAGCCATGGGCTCTTTTCTGCCAGGGTCCTCGGTAGTGATAAATGAAGGACGGAGAATATCTGAGTCATCTCTTACACTGTGATTTGAAGGATTTGGATCCACTAATCTTCCTTTATTTAGTGTTACAAATGAAATATCTAAAAATGTAAATCCATCTTTACGAATGCATACAGAGTCCTATCCCCATAGACAGAGGGTGTTGAGCATGTCTTGCCATGTGAGGACCCAACACACCCCCCATCCTCCTTTTCCTCTGCATCCCTGAGATGCAGAAGAGCCTGGGGCCCGTCAGCTCTAGGTTTGGGCACCCCCTCCTATAATGCCCATCTGGTGTTGAAGGTTATATGGGTTGGTACCAGAATAGATATGGGGTTTACTGGTGTACAGTAAGGGGGGAGTGGGGATATTGGGGTATAATAAAAGGACAGAGAGAGATTGCGGTACAATTAAGGGAATTTGGGAACACTTGAAGGACAGAGAGACTGTGGAAAAATAAAGGGACAGAGAGGGATTTGGGTACAGTTAAGGGAATTTGGGTATACTTGAGGGACTGGGTTACAATAAAGGGAGTTTGGGTACAACAGAGGGAGAATTCAGAAACAGTAGAGGGATAGAGGAAGATTTGGGGACAAAAAGAGGGAGAAAGGAGGGAAAGGGGTACAGT
>NW_017306756.1:1032074-1034847 GCF_000935625.1 Nanorana parkeri | reverse complement strand
CAGAAAAACAGAGAGGGATGGGGGTACAATAGAGGGACAGAGTTGTATTGGGTTACAATAGAGGGACAGAGGGGGAGTGGGGTACACTAGAGGGACAGATGGTGATTGGGGTACATTAGAGGTACATAGGTGTATTGGGTTACAATAGAGGGACAGAGGGGGATTGGGGTACAACAAAGGTACAGAGGGGGATTGGGGTACAATAGAGGGACAGAGTTGTATTGGGTTACAATAGAGGGACAGAGGGGGATTGGGGTACAATAGAGGGACAGAGTTGTATTGGGTTACAATAGAGGGACAGAGGGGGATTGGGGTACAATAGAGGGACAGAGTGGTATTGGGTTACAATAGAGGGACAGAGGGGGATTGGGGTACAATAGAGGGGGATTGGGGTACAGTAGAGGGACAGATGGTGATTGTGGTACATTAGAGGGACAGGGGGATTGGGGTACAATAGAGGGACAGAGGGGATTGGGGTACAATAGAGGGGGATTGGGGTACAATATGACAGGGTGGGATTGGGGTACAATGGAATGACAGAGGAGGATTGAGGTAAGATAGAGGTACATAGGGGCATTGGGGTACATTAGAGGGTATTTGGTTACAGTAGAGGTATAGAGGGTGATTGGCCCCAGAAGAAGGGCAGTTGGTGTCAATGTATATCTGATAGGTCCACACTTTGTGACTCTCCTGCCCGGTTCTGGTATCAGTGACTGAACATTGTAAAGCTGAGCGAGTCTTCGGGGCCCATTCCATTTCATATCTTAGCGCTGTATTACATCTGGAGCTGAGCGGTGTCACCGGATGGATGGGGAGTGTGGTGCGCATTGTGTGTGTTGGACTGTTCGTGTCCTGGTGCTCCCAGTCGGTGCGATCTGCACATTGTGGAGTTTTATCCACGCGGAGGAGGTTGAGCGGCTGTACAGAGATCCGTAGAATCTAATGTCGGTGCTGTTTGATGAGATTAGATTGTATTGTTAGTGAGGTAATTGTACGGTGTGATAATCTGCACCCCAGAACACGGATTGGGGAACGAGAAGATACGTCCATGTGTATATGTGTGTGTTTTGGGGGGTGAACAATGTATCGTGAGTTACGTCCCATCCGTGCAAGATATTGATCCCCTAATCCCACCAATCAGATCCCAGGATCCGAGTGGGTGGGCGGAATGAGCCAATATGAGACTCAGGGAATGTGGGGATGAAGCACATCAACGCTCATTGTGGACGCCATCATGGCGGAGCACATCGCTCCATCTGCACGGCTCAAACACTCTCCGGTCACAGAAGGGTGAAGACTGAAGGAACATTGTATCGGGTTTATTGATCCTCAATACTTCCTTATTATACATCATAGCATCATCCTTGTCCCAGATTTCAGGGAATCCGACCCAGCCAATGGCGTTCATCCCTTACGGGACCCCAACAGTCAGATCTTTATACCTGGGTTCCCAACTCCGCCCAGCCGTGCATCCAATATGGTGTAGTCGCGCCCTCCCTGGCGGAGTTTTCTATTTATGTTTCATTATACAGTATAACAGCCAGACAGTTACTGCGACACACCCAAGTCAGGCCCCCTCTAAGGCATACTTAAAGGGTCACTCCACCCCGAAGCTGATATCTCAGTGATGTGGTGAATACTGGAGAGTTAACCTCATTGTGTGTCTTGGGAACCCTGGTGGTGAAATTGCTTCGCTGAGTTCCCAGCTCCGCCCACCCGCCACATTTATATTTTAGACAATGCTACAGAAGTGGACACAGCCAGACCCATAGTGGGTAGCTGTCGCTGCTGGTCTCTCCACCACGCCCCGCCCCCCCCCCTCTAACTGAAATATAATTTTGGGGGGGTGACATGACCCTAAAAATGAGATTGCGGCAAATCTGTTCCAGAATATATATATTTGTAAGATGAAAGCTCCATTGATAGCGGCGTATTTAGACCAGATTGGGTGTTTGGTTCCATGTGTATATATTGGTTGGGGTGCTTTCTAGCCGTTCCCTATTTCGGGGGCGATATTTTGACACCTGCACGCCGGGCAATTAGGATAAAATATTCTTCCGTCTGTATAATACGATTGTAGCACACTAGCGAAAAGCATGCGTGTACCTCACACCGGCCATGCGGATAAGTAACTTTAGACTATCTATAGATACGGCCCGGACTGGCCCTGCGGCCATCCATTGGGAAGCGTTTACGGGTCACCTGAGTGTGAGCTTGGATATGTTTTATATGGAAGAAGTGTGAGAACTGGAGGAAGAATATCCCTCGCATGGCCGGACCAGCCTTGCACACCGGAATAGGAAAACTTTGTGGGTCCCCGTGGGGCCCAGCAGACATCCGGAGTAGGATGAGAGAGCCTTAGTCCCGGGCCATGCGTTTATGGCTTGTTCTATGAAGTCTTTGGTGACTATAGGTGGATGGAGGGGCCCGTCTACAGACATCAGGACCTCCACTCGTAGGCTTCAGCGCATGCATGCAGCCTTCTTCATTAAGTGAACCTGTCATGAGAATGAAGACCTGTTCCTGTTTTGGGCAACTACCTCCTGAGAGTAGTAATTACCTGGCTGTCATTATGATCCTTGGGCTCACTCATTTTCGCTCGTTCCCGAAAGTTGGGAAGCGCCTGAAAGAAAGCTTGCATTGGCCGAGCCCATATTTTGGTGACGGGTTCTCTTTATGTCCTGGTGCACAGGGCGCTGAGGCATCTATGTGGCTCCAAGCTTCTCTATTATGGCGGGGGGCCCGCTGACTCGGGGGGTGATTAGTAACCTGG
>NW_017306756.1:1029565-1031916 GCF_000935625.1 Nanorana parkeri | reverse complement strand
GTAACCTGGTCTACTATATGAGAGGTTCCGGGTAGGATCAGATCAGGGCGGGAACAGTCTCTGTGGGCGATGACTAGCCCTGGGATGGTGGTCCATCACAAGGACAACACTCCATGACATGGTCATCATCCCGGCTGGAAAGGCCCCAGTTTCTTGAGGAGACTCTCTATTGATCCCCTGTAGGGGCCCCTCCCATTTCCTGTATGCATTTCTATGGTGCTCAGATATATATTGCACAGTGCGGAGGACCGTGACTGAACACACTTCTTCCTCTCCTATATATGTGTATAGAGATGTACGAGGGCTGTACATTCACAGTGATCACTTTCCGAATCTCCCATCAGACTCGCAGCAATAAGCCCCATGTGTTTCGGTTACATCGGTCATTTATTTGGGATAGTAGACCAATCACAATGTAGAGTGTCAGCTCTGCTGACTCATTTTGCCTGCAGACTACAATATACCCAGCAGGGGGCGCTGTCCATGGCCACTGGGAGCACTGCTGCCACTCATGGCTCATGCTCACCCATCTGCCGCCCTTAAAGGGTCGCTGACAAACTGCAGCCTGTGTAACCTCCGAGCTCCCCTCATCATTTCCCATTAAATATCCTTGGGGGGGGCGCATCAGTTATATATAACCCCCATGGACGGGCCTTCCAAAGCCCCCCCCACCCCGCCCCCCCGACTCTCCTGCACGCATCATACGGAAAATACGGGGCTGATGGGGTGATATATGCATTGAATGTAGAACTTGTACTGTAACTAATCCTTGTACAAAGGCTAATCTGTATAATAAAGCTTTTCTATACCGCCCACCATGTGTCCTGTCTCTGTGAGCTTCTTATCAAAGTGGACCTGTCAGTGAGATAAAAAGGTCTGAAAAATATCCTGAGATGGTGTCATCAGTCTGCTGCAGGCAGGAGGGAGCATTCCCTCAGTTTCCCCTCCCCAGTAATCAGTCTGCTGCAGACAGGAGGAAGCATCTCCTCAGTCTCCCCTCCCCCAGTGATCAGTCTGCTGCAGTCAGGAGGGAGCATTTCCTCAGTCTCCCCTCCCCCAGTGATCAGTCTGCTCTTTTAGACTTTCTGCTGTCAATCAAAGGCCAGCACATTACACATAAGACAGAGGCGGCAGAACTATAAACATGTTCACAATGATGATTGATATGATTTGTCTGCAGACATGGCAGGAATGACGCATGCGCACTCTGTGTGTACGGGGCCCTCAGTGTCCCTAGATCACCTAATCTGGTTGCCCCGGGGGAGAGTTTTGTACACTTTCCACAGGAATGCCCTGAGCCGAACATTCCTGCACATCGCAACCACCTGCATGGTGTGTAGCGTCTACATATATATATATATATATACCGACCCCCTCTTGATACATAGAGACCCCCCTCTACATACATACATACATACAGACCCCTCTTTACATACATACAGAGCCCCTTCTACATACATACAGACCGCACTTTATATACATACAGATCCCACTCTAAATACATAAATATATACATATACATACATAAATATATATATACATACATACCCCCCCTTCTCGATGACCACCACTGTAAGGAGCATTCTTCTCACTGACCACTAACTTGGGGGGGGGGCATTCTTCCTACTGTCCACCAATGTAAGGAGGGCGTTATTCTCCATGACCTCCAATGTAAGGGGGGTGTTCTTTTCAATGACCATCAATGTAAGGGGGGTGTTCTTTTCAATGACCATCAATGTAAGGGGGGTGTTCTTTTCAATGACCACCAATGTAAGGGGGGTGTTCTTTTCAATGACCACCAATGTAAGGGGGGCATTCTTCTCAATGACGACCACCAATGTAAGGGGGGCATTCTTCTCAATGACCACCAATGTAAGGGGGGCATTCTTCTCAATGACCACCTATGTAAGGGGGGCATTCTTCTCAATGACCTCCAATGTAAGGAGCATTCTTCTCAATGACCACCACTGTAATGGGGCAATGTAAGGGGGGCATTCTTCTCACTGACCGCCAATGTTTGGATCATCTTTCCCAATGAATTAGTCTTGGAAGAGGTCCCCAGAGGCCTGATTATTTTACTGGTTCCTCTGGGGTAATAAAGGTTAGGAAAGGTTGGTCTATATTGTTCAGGAAGCAGCACCAAATACACGAATGTACCACCAGAGGGCACTACGGGTAGAATACACATAGGGAAGGATGGAGCACCACAATAGCTTGGAAAATGTTTTTCGAATGTTACTTTCAGTGGATTTCCTTTCCATAAATGATTTATATTCACTTGCAATGTGTCTTTGAACATGCTAGCAAATTCCTTAGACCACCCCCTCCCTCCTTGCACATCGTAGCCCCCC
>NW_017306756.1:1002599-1029453 GCF_000935625.1 Nanorana parkeri | reverse complement strand
CGGTTATTATTGCAACGCGCATCTTGGGGTGCCGCGGTGCCATTCAATCTTAATGTCACCCTGCCATATACTTTAGATGCCCAGTGGTAACATTGTCCTGGGAACGAATTGCCTGGTGACAGGTTCTCTTTTCTGGTTTGCATCAGAGTATTGTAGCCAATATTATGGAGATTGGAATGCTGACTGCGCTTCTTCTGGTGCTGCAGAGGACACGGTGTCGGCTGTGCGGTGCGTATGATGGAGTCTGTCCTCGGGGAAGAAATGGGATCAGTTTATCAGCAGCGTGGGACCTGATGATACAGAAAGATCAATACCAGATAAGAGGATTCAAAGGTGTGAGAAGAGTCAGGTAGGAATTAAGATAATGCCGGGGGATGGGGAGGGGGGAGCAAAGCTGATCTATATGTAACTAAAGGGAACCTGTCATGAGGTCGCCATTGGTGCTGCAACTCTCCTTCTGATAACTGGCATCTATCTGTCATGCTGATCCTCAGAGAAAATACCCAAATCCTCCTCTGTATACTAGTTGCAGTCCTACGACCCAGACAGTAAGGAAGCCTGACTTCTATCTCCAGCATGCCTGTTCCATGTCCGGGACTCAGAAGCCAGACAGCAGACATGTGCGATTCGCATTGTTTCTAAATCAAAATTTGTACGAATATTCCCGAAAAATTCTAACGCATCCGAATTTCCGAATCCCAATGCATCCGAATGTGTCCAAATATGAATTTCAGACTCCCGTCCGAATTTTGTTCAAAAACTAAACTAAATGGGACGTGTGGCTTTTCTGGCCAATCAGATGTGTTTTTCTGTTTATTGCATCCGAATGGGTCTGAATATGAATTTACGTCATGGCAACATGGGAGCCGTAAACAGTATATACATCTAATACTAAAGCTGAGGCTCCCAGACCCGCATGGCATTCACAGGGATCCCAACCTGAAAAAAAAACTATTTCAGGGAGGTGCCCTTCTCATTTCAGGGAAGTGCATTCTGCCCCCCCCCCCCCTTTTTTAACACCCCTCTGAAATGATAGCAGATAGCACAGGAAACAATAGCTTTTTTGCTATCTGCTGTTTTTTTTTTTAGTATTCTGACAGCTGCTGCCGTCAGAATTAAATAAAAAAGCAACTACAGTTGCGATCTGCAAAAACCGGAACCCGGCATGAATGTGCCACGCGTTCGGGTGCCGACGATCGCACCGCTGGTGGGGGTGAGGCTGCGGTGCCATTGAGCTCAATTGTCTCAGTCGAACTGAAGGGCTGCTATATGGGCTATTCACTGTAGCTCGTACAGCTGCCGAAGGCGGCCGAGTGGCTCAGCCGAAGTGACAGCCCAAGCGGGGCGAATGGCCTGCCAAAGGCCTCGCAAATGACAGCTGGGTGGATGGCTCCGCCCAGTTGTAATGACAGATCAGCGTCCCCAAATGACCTGACATGCTGAACTGTCATTAAACAATGACAACTGGGCAGAGACGGCCGGCTCCGGCCAGTTGTTATTCATTGGCCGGGACCGGCTAGAAGACTCTAGCAGGTGCCGGGCAATAGGAAACAGTTTGGCGGAGCTCGCTGTCACTGCTAGCTCCTCCCAATTGTTTTTTTTTTTTAAATCTTTCTTTTTTTTAGATTTAACATTTATATAAATTTTTATAATCTTTTTTTCAACTTTTTTCCCATTGATTTCCTATTCTGCTCGGTACCACGGAGGTACCGAGCAGAATAGCCGAGCAGAATGCCCGTCAGCGGCAATCGGCTACTCACTCTCTGCTGTTCGGCCCCTATGAGAATATATGAAAATAGGGGCGAACGGCAGTGAGTGAGCTGCCAGAGCTTCGGCTCAGCCGATCCAGATGTTGGATCGGCCGAGTCGAAGTCCTTCTGGACTGCGGCTGAGCGAAGTGCAGCCAAAGGCAGCCGATGTACGGCTGAAATCAGCCGTACTGAGCCGTAGTGAACAGCCGAACGTTGTTCCTCACTTCACTTCGGCTCGGTTATTCCCTCGGCTGCCTCCGGTAGGTTAGTGAACAACCCTGTAAGCTGAAAGGATGAAACATATTTATGCCGCTTCACGCTATTCACTAACATTCACTCTGCTTGGAGGACAGACTCCACTCCTTTGGTAAATCACCCCCAACCATTGTATCTGATAATGAGGAAGCGCCACCGCCGTGTAATTCTATGTATTGTATTTGTAATGTATTTTGTAGGGCTGTTACTGATTAAAGTTTTTGTGTTCGACTAATCAAATTTTTTTTTTAATCGATTGATTTCGATCAATTATAACGCACATACAGATCCAACTACATTGGCCTATACAGATACAGCACAGCTATGAAGTCATAAAATGAACTAGGATCACACTAATCCAGCACGTTATTAATCTCACGTGCCTCACTCAATATGGCCGCCGCTTGAGTGGGGCAACTCAGAATAATAACGTGCTGGATTAGTGTGATCCTAGTTCATTTTATTACTTCATTGCTGTGCTGTATGTGTATAGACCCAATGCCTTGGCTGGCGCTCCTGCAGAAAGTTTCTTGGGCAAACCTGTTAGTTGTAACGAAACCGGAAGTCAGGCGGTCGCAGAACTCGATAAGTGTCGACAGATCACCGGCCCAAGTGGCTTCGTCGGCTAACGAAGGGAAGGAGGGAGGAGTCCGGTGACGTCACGGACATCGACGTCACCGGAAGACCCGGAAGCCGGCGGAGAGGCGAGTGTTTTCATTATTGATCAAAATAATCTTAACGATTAATCGGGTAATTAATCGTTAATTTCCCCAGCCCTAGTATTTTCTGATCCACACATCCTCCAGCGCGCAGGTCATTTCTTTGTCAAGACCCAACACATGGTGGAGCGAGGGGCATGCCTTCCAAACACCAGGAGGACAAACCTTTCAAACTCCTGAAACTATAAACTTGAAAAACGTTAAACATCACTCTTCAAACAACCCGCACAGCAAGAAAAGATACAAAAGAGATACAAAAATATATACAAAAAGACACAAAAAAAGATACAATAAAAAGCTGAAACATCACATAAAACAATCAGCTAAAAGCAGCCAAAAATAATAAACATTGAAGATTCTCTTATAATGTAAATCATTTTAGAAGATACAGCCAACGGTCAGCAGCCAATGGCAGCCTGAGAGAGGGGGGATGGGGGTAGAATATTGATAGCATATTTATACATATTGTTACTTCAGTACGGGATCTGATCCGCTGGAAGACTCTCCCTCATTCTGTGTATTTTATAATCATTTTGGGCTACGGGGCCACTTCAGCGTGTTGCTCGGGGGGGGCATTGATCGATGTAGAAGACCCCGGAGGCTGTGTACATACATAAGGTGATGCATACAGAGATATCACCGGCTTCTTCTCATCTGTGTGGGAGACGGTGGAGGCTTCATGCACTTCCTGCACAAAACAATTTATACAATATGCAATGCAAACACAGCCCTCAGGCCCCGCTGGAAGCTGCAGAGCAAAGGTAACTCACATTCCCCTCTGCAGAAAACAATTACAGGCAACCAGGGCCATGTTATGTAAGTGGTGCTACGGGTGGAGAGGTGCTGGTCAGCACGGCACAAATACAGAGGAGTTAAAGCGGAACTCCAAAAATGCAGGGGGGGGGGGGTTAAAGGGGAACTCCAGACAGATAGAAAACACATATTAATGCAGCTCTGTTATCATTAAAGGAGAACTATGGCCCAAAGTTCTCTTCAGGGTCACAGGAGGACATATACTAATGTCCTCTGGTGACCCAATACTCGGTATATAGCTATATGCTGGCAGTGCAGAGCCCCGCCGCAGCTGGGATGGATCCAGACAATATTGTTGGGATCCAACCCCCTGGCTGATTGACAGCTGGCTCTTCCTCCCTAAAGGTGCTGTGCCTGACCCTTCCTCGTCGGTCCCTCCAGTCAGCACTGGAGAAACAGATAGAGGAGCAGAGAGTCCTTGCAGGGAGCGGTGACTTACAGTCCCCGCTCTTTGCAGGGAGGACTTCGGCACTATGCGCTTCAGTGTCACCGGTCAGCTTGAATTATGGGGATGAGTGTACTTCACTCACCCCATAATTCTCCTTTAATACATCATTACATTTATTTTTCTAAGTGCAAGCAGTGAAAGTCCCTGGATTTTATCTGGTGTCAGCTTCTTGCAGTCTCCGTACCGCAGGGCCGCACTGTGAGAATGAGAAACAGCACAAGGAGTCAATCCATTCATGTGCTGGCAGTGAGCATGCTGATAAGAGGAGAGAGCAGAGAGATGCACTCATCACTGTGCAAGCAAGTTAAATGATACCGGCCATCAGACCGAGGACATCTAGTGGCTGGAGAAAAGTACTGCGGGGGAAATCTCTGGATTGAAGGTGAATATTGCATCAAATTCTCCTCCACTACCTGTACCAATGGGGCACAGACCCCAATAAAAATGTAACCCTTCGCCAGGTTACTGAAAAATGTGTTTTGTTGCAGTCTGTCTCCGCTGGAGAGATTTCCCTTCACTTCCTGTGCCAATGGGCACACTGGCCACAATTAAAAGAGGTTCTAACCCTTCCCCACTCTGTCCATAACAAATGGCTGGAGTATGGCGGTTTTCTATAATGAAATGCATTGTGGATTGGCATTGGTGGGGCTGCAGCTGAAGAAAGAGTTTGTCCGAGGATACCAGCCAACGGCCGATGGAAACTTGTGTAAGTCTGTCCTGATGGGCAAAGCCCATCAATAGGTTTATGGTTGCTGGGTTCCTCGTTGTGCCATGATCCACCAGTGATTGGTCCCCATCTCTCCACCCAGCACAGGATATTGTATCGCACACATAGGCCATCAGGCAGAGAGCCTGGAGCCATCACCATACAAGCTTCTCCACAAGTGAAAACCTGCCACGTTTTTTCTCCAGAATTGTTTGGGAGTCTAAGGGGTGGAGTTATGGCCGTTCTCCAAGTTCTGTTCATTCTGCTGTATATTGGTGGATGTTTTTTACATTTTCATAACAGAAAACAGTACAAAGTCCCAGCAAGTCCATCTTCATGAGGGGGGTGCAAGGGTTAAAAACATAGAGCAACCTAGTAAAGAACAGGTACTAGCTGAGAAACCTTCACAGCCTCTTCATTATAGAAGGGTAGAATGTGCAGTCCGGGCCGGATTTCCCACAAGGCCAACCAAGGCCCGGCCATGGGGCAGCAGGGAGTAGAGGGCCAGCAGGGGTGTGGAATTCCTGTCTCCCGATGCCCGGGAAATGCAGGGCGCCCCGGGCGAGTAGTTGTTTTATACATTTAGCCCGGCTTTGGGCAAGCAGAGCTAAAGGTGTGCAGTATAGAGATCTGGGCCCCAAATGCATTCTTCAGGCCCCTATGATTACTTGGTGTGTGGAAAGTTCATAGTGGAGACCTCTGATAGAAGGGTTAGGTGTTTAATGAGAAGCTCAGAAGCTCATTACATAACGCTGGTGGACATGGATGCAACAGAGGACACTTAAGCTGTATGAATGTCTGTAGCCATGAGTGGGTCTTCCAGCCAAGGTGCCCAGACCATGAGGAACGCATGAGTGCAGCCTCATATTCTTCCAGGTTCCTTGGTATAGTGGTAGATTGTTGTTCATAAGGTTTGGCGTCTTTCCAGTACATGGCAGTAGCCTTCCTCGCATAGTAGAATAATAGACCTATGAGTATTTCTTCCAGGAAATGTCTTAATGGATACTTTATTGATGTCCATCATGTCAGTAGCTTTGGATCCTGACACATGTCCAAAACTGTAGAAGAGATTTCCATCATCTCCTCCAGCAGGCAGAAGATATAGCGTTGTTCAGCTTATAAAGCCTTTGTGGAATGATGTATGCTCAGTGTAGGAACTTGAAGTGTATCCATCTGAAGATACTACCTAGCATTTGAAAGGTATGTCTTCCTGGTGTATGAATGGTATGTCCTCCTGGTGTTTGAAGGGTATGTCCTGGTGTTTGTGAGGTATGTCCTCCTGGTGTATGAAAGGTATGTCCTCCTGGTGTATTAAAGGTATGTCCTCCTGGTGTATGAAAGGTATTTCCTCCTGGTGTATGAAAGGTATGTCCTCCTGGTGTATGAAAGGTTTGTCCTCCTGGTGTATGAAAGGTTTGTCCTCCTGGTGTATGTGAGGTATGTCCTCCTGGTGTTTGAAAGGTATGTCCTCCTGCTGTTTGGAAGGTATGTCCTCCTGCTGTTTGGAAGGTATGTCCTCCTGGTGTTTGAAAGGAATGTCCTCCTGCTGTTTGGAAGGTATGTCCTGCTGTTTGGAAGCTATGTCCTCCTGGTGTTTGGAAGGTATGTTCTGCTGTTTGGAAGGTATGTCCTCCTGCTGTTTGGAAGGAATGTCCTCCTGGTGTTTGGAAGGTATGTCCTCCTGGTGTTTGGAAGCTATGTCCTCCTGGTGTATGAAAGGTATGTCCTCCTGGTGTTTGGAAGGTATGTCCTCCTGGTGTTTGGAAGGTATGTCCTCTGAGTGTTTGGAAGGAATGTCCCATCCATCATTCCAGTCCTTGCCAGCCATCTCTGGTGGAACATCGGATGTCCATTTCAGGAAGGGGTTGTGTAGAGCTGGGGTAGTTTGTAGGTAGCTGAGGTTGGTTCAGGAAGAGGTTGTGTAGAGCTGGGGTAGTTTGTAGGTAGCTGAGGTTGGTTCAGGAAGAGGTTGTGTAGAGCTGGGGTAGTTTGTAGGTAGCTGAGGTTGGTTCAGGAAGAGGTTGTGTAGAGCTGGGGTAGTTTGTAGGTAGCTGAGGTTGGTTCAGGAAGAGGTTGTGTAGAGCTGGGGTAGTTTGTAGGTAGCTGAGGTTGGTTCAGGAAGGGGTTGTGTAGAGCTGGGGTAGTTTGTAGGTAGCTGAGGTTGGTTCAGGAAGGGGTTGTGTAGAGCTGGGGTAGTTTGTAGGTAGCTGAGGTTGGTTCAGGAAGGGGTTGTGTAGAGCTGGGGTAGTTTGTAGGTAGCTGAGGTTGGTTCAGGAAGGGGTTCAGTATGAAGTAGAGATTCCAGTTTGGTCCCAGGCAGCATTCCAAGCTGTTTAGGAAACGAACTGCCATAGGTGTGAGCAGCCTGCAAGCATCTGAACAGGCGTGAAGTAGTGAGGTAATAAACTTCCTCTTCCTTCTTCTCCTGAGTGATCAGTGACATGACTTCTACTCTCTCCATGTTTAAAGGAGAATGGTATTGTGAGCTGATATATAATATAAGACCACGTTTTCTGAGCTTGCAGTTATTTCTCTATGACATACTTGTCTAGCCGGTGTTTTCTGAGCCATATGAGGCCCCACTTTCCATCCTGGCTGCCCTCAGATGGCTTCATTTCTACGGAATGAGGGCCTGGTGGCTCATTGATCTTCAAGGCTTGGCTTATCAATGTGACTCAACTGAACTGTGTCTGAACCCTGCATGCTGTCTGCACCCTTTCCCCCCCTTTTGGATCCCTGTGATATTTGGAGATTAAGTTTGGTACTTTTACAATAGCGAGGAGCTGAAGATCAGGACAGAGTATACAGGTGATGGAAAACATCTCAGAATGGGATGACGTCCGCTGATTGGGCTTGCACACAATGCTCACTCAATAATTATATAATAATTTGGGGATAATTGCTATAATCTCCTCACAGCCCCGTCACGCCTCAGACTCATTGTGTTAGGCAATCAGAAGAATTCTCTGCCAACAACCGCCCCGCTTTCACTGAATCGGCTTATTGCCTCAGAAAGCCTTCGTTGTAGATTAGTGTCTATACAGAATCTCCATCTTCACAAAGGAAGAACACAATCCCCTCCGTGTCACAGTATAGCAAACACCACTCACCTACTTCTCTTCTGTAGATACTGACATAAGCCCTTCCTCTGCATGTGCTCAATGTGAGCCCCAAGTGGGAGGTTCTGGTAGTACTGCGGTCACATGACCACATTTCAGCATTTTAACCACCTGCTCTCTGGCCGTTGTAATTAAACGGCTGGACAGCGGCTTCTTGAATGCGGGTGGGCATTTTTAAACGTCCCATCCCGCTCCGCTCGTGCCCGCCACTAGGCGGCGCGCACGAGCGGGAAATCAGCCTGGAATGTAAACAGCTAGCGATGGCTGTTTACATACAAGCGTTCGGGCGTCTGTAGAGACCCCGATCGCTTGTAATATGCGTGCGGGGTGCGGCCCACCCCCTCCGTTGCAGCCACTGCTGGCGATCCCGAGCTACGCTGTGCCCGGTGTGAGCCCGGGACCAGCACAGCAGCTCTGCGGCCGGAGATCAAACGGAGCTCAGTACACGATCTCCCTCTGATCTCCTCCTCCTCTTCGGAATGCAGGAAGTGATGTGTATTACATCACTTCCTGCATTCAGTGTCACTCTCCGGTACAGAAACCGGAGAGAAGCTGGTGAAGCAGGTGTTTGCTTCATCAGCTTCTCTGGGGTCCCTAGGTGACATTAGGGGTCTTAAAGACCCCTGATGTCTCCATAAAGAGGACCGGTCACTGCAGATTGGCTATCACAAAGGGGGCTTGTTAGGCCTCGTTCACACCTGACCATTTTGTAGGGCGTTCTACGCTCGACGAACGCTCTACAAAACGGTCAGAAATATAAATTGCATTGTATTCAATGGTCTCGTTCCCACCTTGCCGTATTTCCGCCCGTCCCTAACGCCCTACAAAACGGCCCACGCCTGAAAAGGTCCCGGGACTACTTTGGGCCGTTTTGTAGGGCGTTTTCCATTGGGATACAGCCAAGTAGCCTTTGGAATCGCGCGACGGTCGCGCAACTTTTTTACCGCGAATCGCGGTTATAAAACCGCGTGACGGTTGCGCGACAGACGCGCATATTACAATACGCCTAGGTGTGAATGGGGGCTTAGTCCCCTATGTGATAGCAATAAAGCTAAGTGAAGAAAAAAAAGGTTTAAAAGAATTAGTTAAAAAAATATATAAAACAATTAAGTCACATATAACGGTAATAAAAAAAATTTAAGTCCCCCGCCCCCACATACATGCGCAAACATGCGTCGAGTGAGCCTACGTGCGGAAACGACGATTGCGCCCATTACGCCGCACATGTTACATATCGCCGCGAACGTCGCAGTGAGGGCAATATTTCTAGGCCCATCAAACACTGATAACACTAAACTGATGAGCGGTAAAAGCTTTTAAAGCGTCGCCCATGGCCAATTTTGGCTATGGTAGTTTTTGCGAGTTCGAAGGCGCACGCAATTTTAAAGCTTGACATGTTTGGTGTCTATTTACCCGACGTGACCCCGACTTTTATATTTTACCAAAATTTGGGTAATAATAAATGTTTTATAACATAACGAAGGGAAAACTTTTTTTCCCCCCGAAATTTTCGTTACTTTTTTCATTATATAGTAAAAAATAAACCCCCCGGTGGTGATTAAAGGAGAACTATGAGACGAGTGCTTTTCACTCACCTCATAGTTCTAGCCGAGACTGTCACAGGTCGGCTCAGTAGATCGGGAGGTGAGCGAACACATAGCGGCGTTCGCTCACCTCTCGATCCTTATGGTTAATGGGATACACCGCCTTTTTAGCTCACCTTTCCATGCGCAGTGCCGTAGACCTAAGCACGGCCCTGTCTAGCAGGGGAGGGGGACCTGATCTTTGGCTATGTCTTTGGTTTTTCAAATGGCTATGTCAGCTTGTATGGCCTGTGTGTGTAGGCACCAGAGCCCATCCATTAGGAGAGCTGTAGCTGGAATATTCAGTCTCGGTTTGGAGACGCTCTTTCCACCCCCGGACATGAGCTGAGCCGTCGGGATTAGCCCAGGAAACCAATGTGATATCTTAAAATAAGAAGTAAATCATTATGTGCTAATGCCAGGCTCTCCTGGGCTCTGTGCCGGATCAAGCTGGCATCTCCCCCAGACAGTTCCTGGGAATTGTCTGGCAATCTCGAGGCCTCGGGCTTGGACTTGTTCAAAATCATTAAAGTGTCTGTGTCAGTGCTCAGGCGTGGTCTGCCCTTGCCGGTCCGGAGCGATGATAGCAATTGTGCAAGAAGAAAATGGGGCCATTGAGAGATCACATTCCTTGAATGGCTTTTATTGAACTTAGTGATCACGAAGACAATCGAAACATTCCTACATTCCAGTTCAACAAATCAAAAGCGCCAAACTATGACCATCAATTGAAAATGATATACGCGAGGATTGCTAGGGGTGCTACCCCACTTCAGCCAGGGGAGCTGTAACACTATGGGAATAAGAACAAAAGAGAAGGGCGCCCACCCTAGTGTAGATTGTTTTTAATAAGAAAAGCTGCAAGGCAGGGTAAAAACATACTCACAATAGTGAATCGCAATAAAAGCTTTCAACCAAAGCACGGACGACATCAGTAATAGGCTGCACAGTCACCTGTGTGCCAGCACAGGACTCCTTGGTTTACGCGTTTCCGGGGGCCACGCCCCCTTCGTCAGAACTTGACCTCAACCTCACTCGTACAACAATATATAGTAGCCCTCAGGGGCAGGGCCCTCCTTACCATCTTGTCTTGAATTGTATTGTGATTGAAATGTCTTCCTTATATTGTAAAGCGCTGCGCAAACTGTTGGCGCTATATAAATCCTGTATAATAATAATAATATAGTAACGTATAGTAATAATACGGGGCCAATGAGCGGTGCTCAGTGATATGGGGAGCCGCCTCTCGGGGGCGGCGTCTTGGTTGCCATAACAGTATTACAGCGCTTCTTCCGGCATCCGCCTCTAAGGCCCCGTTCACATTGAGCGATTTATCGCGCGGTAATTCCCGCGATATCGCGGCAATTTACCGCGCGATATCGCTCTCCAATGCTTCTCAATGGGGCAAAGGGTCCTGCTGTCGCTGGTCGTGTGTCGCTACAGCAGGACCCTTTTTGGAGCGCGATTTAGCCGCGATTCAAGCTTGCTCAATGCAAGCATTTGCGCGATATCGCGCAAAATGCAAATCGCGCGACAAACGCACGATTTGCGAACCGCTCAATGTGAACGGGGCCTAAAGGAGATGCTGTGCCATCAGGACAATCAGCGGGCTCACAGAAACTCCAAGCCCCTAGTCTCTCTACAAACTCCCACAAGACCGGCCAGCCAAATCACCAGGGGATATGATGGAAATGAGCCAGCATAAACTGACTATGTGGAGAGAGATAATAGGAGGCAACCAATAAATAGGGGCTCATGGACGTATATGAAACACGGGGCCTGATTGTAACAACAATGCTGTAAGTGTGAGGATGAGGACCAGGACATAGATATGCTAGTCAAACATGCTAATTAAAGGAGAACTATGGGGTTAAGGCTTTTCCCCATAGTTCTAAGTTCTCCTTAGGGTAACGGGAGGACACAAACTAGCGTTGTTGAATTAGACGCGAGTGGACCACTAGGATACATTTCCCCTCATATATCAATATTCAATAAGTCAAATCTGGAAAAATGAGGTACCATACTGGAAAACAACTTAGTATAAAATGTTAAAATATACGAATGAGAAATAGATCAAGATGAAATTATATTGAAGTTATAATATATTGCAGAACAGATCGTCATCAGTGAATGTAGTCGCTATTCATCCATCCCACTAGCAATTCCCCAAGGGGAAGATGTGATGGACCAAGAATTACTATATGAAATAATTAAGTGAATAATATTTGCATAGAGATAATGACATTGGCCAACATAATTAGAGGGAGGGGAACCCCTTATTGTGACAGAGAAATGAATATAAATGAAGTATGGGAAATGTTTGACTTCGCTGACTATTGACAGTCAACCTCTCTTTAGACTGTCAAGAAGATTATAGTGATGAAGCCAATTCTAGGCCCTCATTAAGACCAATGGGTGGTAGGCTTGAAAAAGAGCGGTGGTAGGCTTGAAAAAGAGGACTACCTCGAAACGCGTAGCCGTTAGTACTGCCTATTTACAAACTCCATACTCGTTCAGACCCACGAGTACCGATCCACCCACTATGTCTGACCGTTCCACGCTTGCGACACACGCCGCACAGATACACAGCACATTGCCGGGCAAGATCTTCCTTCCCCCTCCTTCCTCCAAGTGCTGGAGATACCCTGGGAATACCCTGGACTTCCAAATTGGCAGTATATCCATCTTTGTCATATGCATGCAGAGATACTGTTTGCTCCCCTGTGACAGCATAACCGTAAGTTATACATATACTTTTTAACCCTCATGACCCAGCCAGTCACAGCAGACCGGGCAGCATTTATCCATTGATCAACTGTTATGCTATACCCAATAAGTATCTACTCAGGTTGTTGCACTCTTCCTTATACTGTGTTTGTGAATTGATAATAATGGTGGTATTCTCTTTGAGAGATTTCACTGCTCGTTTTTCCTTAGATGTGAGGTTGGACGTCTTCCAAATTCTTTTGGAGCATAACCTCCTAATATCTGTACGCACTAGATGGTAAAAAGTGGAAATTAAATTCCCCTTGGAGTGATGGGGATAAAAGATAGACTTGGGTCTGAAGCCGGTATGCCGAATATCTGGATCTAGGGGTATAATAGATTCACAGGGCAATTCATGTCCATCCCACAGTTCTTCAAGATCCTGCAGGGCTGACTGGTCTGTGTCAAAACCCACATCTTCTGCTTCTAAGGCCTGAGGAGATGGTGATGGTGTCATTTTGGCCTTTTATGACTGAAAGTGACGATGTAGGGTAAGCTTGCGTATAAACCTGCGCAAATCCAGAAATAAGGAAAAATCATTCAGAGAAGAATTGGGGGCAAAACTCAGGACCTTCTGGAGGACTGATGTTTCTACATCATCTAATTGGTAGGAGGAAAGATTGAAGATCTTAATGGTCTCATTGGGAGGGGCAGACGTTAGGGACTTAGCTTGCCTTTTTTGTTGGATCTGACGTCCAGCTCTACATCCTCTTCTTCTTTTTGGTCTGACAATCTTTTCTTTTTCTTTACTTTTAATGATTGCACTACCGATAAAAAAGGAGGAGGAGAAAGGGTTTTACTAGCAACTCCACCTTCTCTGGGCCCTGAGGTTTTGGGCTTGGTCCCTATTCTAATCCACTCAGCCGTGATTTCTTGTTCATTAACCGCTGATGCCCAAGAGTGGTCTCTGGACCAGGAGTGGAGATGGCACCAAACTTGGTGAATCTCTTCATAGGTGGAGATTCATGTTGGGCACTAGTATTGTGTCTAATTTTAAGAGACGGGAGCCTAGTGGTCTCGTGATTGGATATAAAATGAATAGACTTGTCTGGAACTTCTCTAGGTGTAATTTGCAAAGGACGGGCATGCCCTTGTCCTCTCCTGTGAAAGTGGGTCAGGGGGGAATAAAAATTCTTCTTATGAGGGCCTTTTTTGGGAATGTCCCTAGCCTGCCAACTGAGACGATTATGAGCTTGTCCTTTTTCTCTAGAAAAACGGCTAGAGGTGTTGATTCTGCCTCGAAAAGGGGGCTGGGTTGTGGAATTTTGCATGGGGCCTTCGATCTCTCCCCGTAGTTGGTCATGTCTAGGATAGAAGTTAGGCTTGAGGGGGCGGTAAGCATTGGTGTGTGTGTGTTGTTATTTTTCTTCCAGTAAAAATATTTCCCCCCTTGAAATCTCCATAATCCCTTTCGTATTTACCCAATTTCTCATCTAATAGACTGTTTTCAAAGGAATAATTTTGCTATGAATGGATTTATCCCATTCAGAAAATTTGGCATGATTACGGTATTGATTTAGCTGCTCATTGATCTGAGTGATCTTCTCTTTAGTGGATTCCAGTAATCTTTCTCTCTGTAAGATAATAAGAGATAGCCAATCACTGGAGCACTTAAGGGCTAATTCATGTGTTCCCTAAATCTTGGTCAAGGAAGCTGCATTTTTTGGTGATACGTAGCCCTCTCGGTACCCATTTAGCTTTAGTATAGTGTTTGAGGGTCTCAGCATCCCACCAATGCAATACTTCCTTTTCTAAAGTGTTTTTTAGTTGAT
Source organism: Nanorana parkeri (assembly GCF_000935625.1). NCBI lineage: Eukaryota > Metazoa > Chordata > Amphibia > Anura > Dicroglossidae > Nanorana > Nanorana parkeri. Next base: position 1,015,521 of record NW_017306756.1, on the reverse strand, counting down.
AAAAAAGTTTGATCATGTTTTTAGTAAGATCATCATTAGATGTATTGGTAGCATTAATCTTAGCCTTAGCATGTTTCATAGAGTCCCGATGTATAAAGTCCTTAAACAAATTTGCTCTTCTAATGAAGCGATCTTCAACCGTGGAGGGCATAATAATCTCCCCCTTATGATTAAGGAGATCAAAATCCTCTTTATTGGAGATCCAATGTAGGACGATCTTCGGCAGCTTGAGAAAACCCTTTTGAGTCCAAAGGACCAGTGCAACCAGTCAACCAATCGTGGATGTTGTCTCCATCTGTTCATTATGGTTCGTTTCATAAAATTATAGTCTATCAAATTAGATTTTTCTGGATACCCCCCCTTAATTATTGTGTCAGACACAAGTCTGCCCATTTCAGTCCTCTTCAATGAGTATTTGAAAAACCCTCTTAATTGAATCAATCCGTTTTTATGAGTTTATAAAGTGTTGTAGGAAGAATTTGTGTTTATGTTTTTATGTTTTTTAATTGGCATGTTTTACTAGCATATCCCCAGATAGCAAGGATAACTTGCTACAAACGTGTGTCAGGATGAAATTGTAATTTTGTTAACTTGCTGCACATATTCCTGGCAGGTTGTAGACTTGCAGAACACTCGCAGCGCAAGTTCTAGTTGACACTTTTTGAATTTGTAGCAAATTTGCTCATCAAGTCTACAGCAAGAGTCTTGCAGGTCTTACCAAGAGCTCTGCAAGCTCGCCGGTCTGGAGACTTGCAATGCAGGCTTGCTGTAATTGTGCAACAAAATTGTGAAGCTCGGCAAGTCTGCAATAGTTTAGCAAGTCATTCTCAAACTTGCAGCTCAATTACTTGCTATCTGGGTCTATGTCCTGGTCCTCATCCTCACACTTACAGCATTGTTGTTACAATCAGGCCCCGTGTTTCATATACGTCCATGAGCCCCTATTTATTGGTTGCCTCCTATTATCTCTCTCCACATAGTCAGTTTATGCTGGCTCATTTCCATCATATCCCCTGGTGATTTGGCTGGCCGGTCTTGTGGGAGTTTGTAGAGAGACTAGGGGCTTGGCGTTTCTGTGGGCCCGCTGATTGGCCTGATGGAACGGCATTTCCTTTAGAGGCGGCTCCCCATATCACTGAGCGCCGCTCATTGGCCCCGTATTATTACTATACGTTACTATATACTGTTGTACGAGTGAGGATGAGGTCACGTTCTGACGAAGGGGGCGTGGCCCCGGAAACGCGTAAACGAAGGAGTCCTGTGCTGGCACACAGGTGACTGTGCAGCCTATTACTGATGTAATCCGTGCTTTGGTTGAAAGCTTTTATTTCGATTCACTATTGTGAGTATGTTTTTACCCTGCCTTGCAGCTTTTGTTATAATAAAACAATCTACACTAGGGTGGGCGCCCTTCTCTTTTGTTCTTATTCCTACATTCCGGTCTACCTCCTTGGGCCAATTGTTAATCAATTAATCATTCATTCTCTTTGTTGGAAGACCGATAAACCAGTCTAAATAGATCTTTATCTTTCTTCGTTCAGAGGCCCACTAAAATTCAGTTCAACGTGTTTCGCAGCCAGCTTCTTCAGAAACAGGAGGTAAGAGTGACTGAATGTGAACTGGCTGCCGTGCACCCATACATGGGAGGGAAATTTCTCCTCACCGGTGGGGGCCACAGGAAGACACGACTTTGACAAGGGCCAAATTGTTATGTCTGGGTCAGAACAACTCAAAAACTGCAGCTCTTGTGTGTTCCCGGTCTGCAGTGGTCAGGATCTACCAAAAGTGGTCCAAGGAAGGAAAAGCGATGGACCGGTGACGGGGTCATTTGCGGCATTGATGCACATGGGAAGCGAAGGTTGGCCCATGTAGTACGATCCAAAAGAGCTTAAATTGCTGAAAAAGTTAATGCTGGTTCTGATAGAAAGATGTCTGAACACACAGTACATTGCAGCTTTCTGCATATGGGTCTGCGTAGCTGCAGACCAGTCAGGGTGCACATGCTGATCCCTGTCCATGGCCAAGAGTGTCTACAATGGGCATATGAGCATCAGAACTAGACCACAGAGCACGGGGACTGGTCTGATGAATCACGTTTTCTTTTACATCATGTGGATGGCCATGTGCGTGTGCATTGCTTACCTGTGTAAGAGATGGTACCACCATGAGAAGAAGGCAAGCACAGCCCTGGTGAGACTGCACAGCCCTGGTGAGACCCTGCACATCCTTCTGAGACTCCACACAGCCATGGTGAGACAGAACACAGCCCTGGTGAGACCCTGAACATCCTCCTAGGATCCCACACAGCTCTGGTGAGACTGCACAGTCCTGGTGAGACCCTGCACATCCTCCTGAGACTCCCCACAGCTCTGGTGAGACTGCACAGCCCTGGTGAGACCCTGCACATCCCCTGAGACTCTGAACACCCCCTGAGACCCTGAACACCCCCTGAGACAGTATCTGTACTCATACTCAGTCTAGAAAAAATGGTATCGGTGCATCCCTAATGAAAACGGTATTCCCTGATGGCAGTGGCCTCTTTCAGCCGGATAATGCGCCCTGCCACACTGCAAAAATGGTTCAAGAATGGTTTGAGGAACACGACAACAAGTTTGAGGGGTTGACTTGGCCTCCAAATTCTCCAGATCTCAGTCCAAATCGATCACCTGTGGCATGTGCTGGGAAAACAAGTCCGTTCCATGGAGGCCGATCACCTCACAACTTGCAGGACTTACAGGATCTGCTACTGATGGCTCGGTGCCAGATAAAACAGCACACCTTCAGAGGTCTAGTGGAGTCAATGCCTTTACAGGTCAGGGCTTTCCTGGCATCAAAATATTAGGCAGGTAGACCTTCTAAATATTAGGCAGGTAGAAATAATGTCATAGCCGATCGGTGTATACAGAATGCAAAATGTAGCACCAAATGGCCAATCAGTCAGGATAAATTCAGGTCCTAAATCAACATTTCGGGGTGTAGAGTACTCCTTTTTCAGGAAGGACCTGTGGCCTGTCATGACTCACGCCCTAAATACACCACAGACTCCTGCATGCCAGTCCATCTGACACAGTGTGACGTTACTTCCGGTCACAACAGAAGCCCCAGGTCCAACCTGGGACTTACCATAGGGTGAGGCAGACTGTGCACTAGGACTGCCAGTGCCAACCCCAAAGTCATGCAATGGTAAAGGTGTAAGATCTTTGTAACATCTCCAAAATACGCCCCTTCCTCACCAATAAAACCGCAAAGCTACTCATCCACTCGTCTTGACTATTACAACTCTCTCCTCATTGGCCTTCCACTACACAGGCTACTCCCCCCTTCAGTCTATCATGAATGCAGCTGCTAGACTTATCCACCATACCAACCGCTCAGTGTCTGCAACCCCCCTCTGCCAATCTCTCCACTGGCTTCCATCCCCCCCCCCCCTCTGCCAATCCTGGCACTGGCTTCCATCACCCACCCCTCTCTGCCAATCCCTCCACTGGCTTCCATCACCCACCCCCCTCTCTGCCAATCCCTCCACTGGCTTCCATCACCCACCCCCCTCTGCCAATCCCTCCACTGGCTTCCATCACCCAACCCTCTCTGCCAATCCCTCCACTGGCTTCCATCACCCACCCCTCTCTGCCAATCCCTCCACTGGCTTCCATCACCCACCCGCCTCTGCCAATCCCTTCACTGGCTTCCATCACCCACCCGCCTCTGCCAATCCCTGCACTGGCTTCCAATAGCCCAAAGGATAAACTTCAAAAGTTTAACAACCACTTACAAAGCCATCCACAACTCTGTCTTGGAGTACAAGAGACATAGGAGATTTTCAGCATGAGAGTCCAATTTGGGAGGCAGAAGTGAACGGTAGATGGAACGATGGACGCCACTAAAAGAAAACAGAAGCATATACAATAAAATAATACAAATAAAAAAATGAAAATCACTCTACAAATCACTAAGTATAAAGGGCACATTCAGCGTACATACAAATAATGCTTTGTACATAAGGTAAGCATACACAAAGTATCAACATCTGTGCGCAAACAAGCCTGGAGTCAGAGATATAGTGGACTCGGTCCACAGAAAACCAGAAATACTGCATTCTACATTCTTGCCTCCAGGGTGCAGAGTGTCCAGTCTGTAAATCCAACGGAGTTCTCATTGCGATAGCCTGTCGAGGAAATTCCCCCCTCTTTTGGCTTGATATACTTGTTCATTCATCATGAAATGTCATTGGGAAGCATTACGGTTGGTTTTCTGGAAATGTCAAACCATCAGAGAGGCAAACCTGAAATTCCAGATATCGTTTCAAACTTTCTAATTCTCGCTCTTCCTTCTTGGGTGGTTTGACCTAAATTGCAGAGCCCACAGGGGCATGTCAACAAACTATTCCTGTTCGAAGTGTTGCAATTATTGAATTGTTTTTTAGCAAGTCTGCAGACAGTTCCTGATGACAAACTTACCTTGAGCGCAATGCCCTCCAGCGAACAGACCTTTGTGGGAGAAGAGAAGTGAAAGCCAATGACCTTCTTGAGGTTTATTTTGGGAGAAATCAGTGAGCAGCAATAGATTAGGTCAGTGTCGTCACAAGGGAGGTGCGGGGGGTGCGACCCGCGTGACACCATTGGAGGGGTGACACCAAAATGACTCAAGTCATTTTGGTGTCACCCCCCTCTGAAAAGTCAGGTGCCCGGTCATGGACTGGTCAGGAGAGAGGAGGAAGCTGGTCGGATGGCCAGTGAAACGTCTTCAAGAAAAATACAGCAAGTCCAGTTTCCTTGACTTATTTTTTACAGATATACCAGGACCTGAATGAATGAGAACCTGCACAGACATATTCTCAATCTGTTTATCTGTACTAGTGATTCTTCTAGGGTAGAAGAAGTGACTAAAAGGTAAACGTCTCTTCAGAGGAGAAGGATGAATAATGTTTGCAGAAAGATTATTCCTATTCCTATGGCTGAATGAGTCATTCCCATCAGTCGGAGTCTGTTATCAAACATCCTTCCTGTTGGCTCATGTCAACAACAAGGAAATGCATGTGTGTGTGTTGTCACTTTTGAGAGTGAACAAGATTGTTGGCATGTGGTAATCATTTAATCTGCGCTAATGGAAGTCAATCAGAAAGCAACAGAGGTTAAAAAGCTGCAACACAAACTCTGTTGCCTCAATCAATCCTTAATAAACTGTATAGCGCTAAAAAACCTTCCAATGATGTGTATATGCAATATAAAAAGAATATAGTGGCCAGATTATTATGACCCCCCCATCAGTACTTCGTTGGGCCGCCTCGTGACTCCACGAGATGATGAAAGGTGATGCGAGGAATCTGACACGGCACTGTGGCCCTTCTGTTGTCTTGTACCGGTCTTGCCACTCTCCGTTCTGCCCTAACATTGACTAGTCGCTGACGGCCACAATTCGCACGCTCAGACCCAGATTTTTGGCTGACAGTCTGGTCTTTAAACCCTTTAACAACAGCTGCTCCTGAACATGTAACACATTCTGCTGTTTTGCTGATACTCGCTCCATGGCTCCGAGCACCAACAATCATCCCACGTTCAAAGGCTGTTAAATCGCGTTGTTTCCCCCGTATCTTCAGAAACAAATCACTTCTACTGTCGTGGTAAACAACCTGCTTCCCTATTTATAATGGTCTGGCCCTCCAGCAACTTCAGTGCCAAATTATAGCTAATTTGCCTACAAACGTCAGGTGGTCATAATAATCCGGCCACTCAGTGTATATATAAAAATTTCCCACAGGTGAATAAAAATATTAATTTCGTGTAATCTGCACTTTATCGGACTTGGAGAATGTTTTTTCTTTTTCCCTTTTTTTTTTCACTTGAAAAAGTCGTTCACATTTTCACCAATAAGGATTGGACTTTTGCTGTGAATTGATTGTTTGGGTATTAATGTTTGGATTAATTATATTTACACTTTTTTGTTTCACTGGTTCACAATAATTTATGTTTTGATTTATTATAATAAGTATATTTTTACACGATATTTATAATTTTATTCACCTGTGGGAATTTTTATATATATAAGATTATTGGCATGCATGAATTCAGGAAAGTATGGAATGGCAACAATGCCTCTTCTGATCCCTTCCAAATAAAGAAAATATCATCTATGTATCGCAGCCATAAGAAAACATGGTTGCGGTACAGAGGAAGTATATACTGTATTTTTCCGTGTATAAGACTATACTTTTTCTTACAAATATTTACCTAAAAATGGAGGGGCATCTTATACACGGGGGGCGGAGAGGAGAACTGCGGTTGCGAAACTGCCGATATCTCTGCAAACTAGCCTCACGAGTGAAACTTCCGATTGCAGAGACAAGCTAACAGGTTTCCTCCAATCATGAGCCTTATGTACCCGACCCCGATGCTGCAGAGAGCGTGTAGCCAGTGCCCAGATCCAACAGGGAGCGGTAATGTCAGAGCATTCTAAACCCATAAAAATGACAGAAAACTAAAAAGATACTGGTACCAGTAAGCGGCTGTCTTACGCTGCAAAATTTGAACTGGAAAATGTAAAGTTATGCAAAACAGCATGGAAAATATTGATTTCTGAATTTTGGGTAAGAAAAGTGGGGGGCGTCCTATACATGGGGGCGTCTTTTAGACGGAAAAATACGGTATACAAATCTTCTGTAAATGGATTGGCATAACTAGGTGCCATATTGAAGCCCAAGAAGCCATTGCTAGAAGTAGCAGGCATAGAAGCGATATCCAGAATTTTGAGTTTGCTTCTCTGGTAGCTTAAGTTTGCACAAAAGTTAAACATACTGTGGCAGTGTAAGCCAATGCCACGGTGTAGTTTGGCAACTATGGCACCCAGGACTCTCAGCCAGAGGGGCGTAGAGGGTCAAGAGAGTAAACCATTTTATAAGGAAGAACCTGGCCTTTCAGATTCCTCCAGGTTTTCAGAATTGTAGCTGGGATCTGGAGCTCTGGAGATTTCTTACAGCTCTGGGTGGGATGAGATCTCTAGTCCTGGGGCCAGGTGTTGCCAATGACCAGCCTGGGCTGATCAGGTGGCTGAGAGCAGCCTACTTAGGAAGCCAGCCCAGTGCTCAGTGTTGTGGGAGTTGGGGAGTTGTGTGTGCAGGAGGCACACGGACTCAGGTGCGTGCTGGACGCATGAGGACCAGCCAGGGGAGGCTGGGAGAGGTCAGGAAGGTCGGTGACCCTAGGACCTGTTGGACACACTGCTGGGAGAGCAATGTATCACAGAGGTGTGCTTGGAGCTGAGGAAAAGCAACTGAGCAATACTAAGGAATGTATATGCTGAAGATAAGTGGATTGTTATAAGAAAAGCTGATTATGAGAATGCTGGCTCTTCTTGTGTAGCAGGGGAGGCTACCCTGTTGATTGAGACTTTTTGTGTTTGCCTTAATAAACTTGCACCTCCGGTCTACAGTCGAGTGTTGTTACAATACTTTTTTTTTATCCCTCTTTTTCTTTAGGTCCGTGATGCGTGCATCGAAGACAAACTTCACCCCTGTGAACAAAAAAAGGGAATCGTGAAATCACAACACACTAAAAAAAAAGTGGACCTTGGACCTTCTCTGCAGAGAAAGGGCCACGATTTCATGACCTCCCTGGGACGCAAGGCTCCTGACAGGGGCAAGAACGACTCTCCATCTTCTGTGAAAATCAAAAATGACGTGACAAACGTGCAAAAAATAGTGCATACATAAAAAGTGTCAGTGCACAATGCTGACGCGCCTTACGGCCGGAGTGCAAAAGTATCGCCCCCGAGCTAGCCATAAGGCCTGCCCTAGAGGCGTAGTTCAGAAATAGCAAGAAGTGCCGTGACCTAGTGTCAGTGAAATCGCTTGTGGTTAGTGATTTTCTGGCACCCCTGGGATGCCACCCCCAGGGGGCACAGCACCACGGGCCTCTGCGTCTCCCGGACCCCTTAGCCAGACCAGAGCGAACACCCGTCCCTATCAGGAGGCATTCGTGGCCGAGGAAGCTCCCCCCTCTCAAAAAGGAGCCGCCCCAGTCGCACACTCTCACTCTAGCGAGTACTAATTAACCACCGGGTTCTTTTCCCCACCAGAAACTGATAAGAACAGATACTACACTTGATCTTAGCCAAAAAGCCAAACATACTGCTTCTCAATTACGTTATATGATCAAGTACATCAAACCAAAGGAGGTGGGACTTTCCTGAACAGGCCATTGGATTTACAGATTGGACACCCTAGAGGCATGAACAGAGTAGACAGTCACTCTATGAATCAGGTCTACCATATCTCTGATTCCAGGCTTCTTTGTAGATACGGCAAGTATACTTACCATCTAGACATAACACTATATGCATATACAGGTGAAACTCGAATAATTAGAATATGGTGCAAAGTTCATTTATTTCACTAATGCAACTTAAAAGGTGAAACTAATATATGAGATAGACTGATTACATGCAAAGCAAGATAGTTCAAGCCGTGATTTGTCATCATTGTGATGATTATGGCTTACAGCTCATGAAAACCCCAAGAACCCCAAATCCACAACCTCAAAAAAGTAGATTATTACATGCAATCAATAAAACAAGGATTGTACATAGAACAATATCGGACCTCTGAAAAGTACAAGCATGCATATGTACTCAGCACTTGGTTTGGGCCCCTTTTGCAGCACTTACTGCAATTACTTTTGCATGATATTCTAATTATTCGAGTTTCACCTGTACAGTATGCTGAATGTGTGGGATTATTATCTAGTGATTCATATAGCGATTTTAATGTCTTTATTTAAATTTTTTAGTAACAGTATATGCTTCTGTTTTCTTTTAGTGATGTCCTCTGACCCCCCCTTCCCCCTCCATTGTTTCCTGCCACCAGCCGAATTGGAGCACCCTGTGAATGTTCTCCTCCATGATTTGTTCTCTATCACCTGTTGAGGTTTAGGTCCAGGGTACTGGCACCATTCCACCACTTTGGGGAAGGCAGCCTATGGTTGGCACCAGCTGGGCCTTCCGATGCTCTGGAAGTGGCATGTCTTGATGAAATGTCCGGTTGCGTGGCACGTCAAATGGATCACCCTGCTGGAGTCTGAGGTGTATATAGGGCTGTGGGTCAGTACAGGCCACAGATTTTGGAAGGTTGCATTAGGGTCTCATTCCTGACTGATTAGCCATTTGGTGCTACTTTTTGCATGATATATATATTTATATTTCCATATTAACCAGTCACCCTATACTCCCTTATGTTGATGTATTTATTGTACTATACCTGGGCATTATCTATTACCAAATATATTTTCCTCGCATGGTATAAATGGTAGGCGGGCTCATTCATTATTGAGCTCCAATTAGTTTGGTTGAAGGTTAGAGATTAGGCTGCGTGTAAGGGATAGGCTGAGTTAACTATGAGGTGGCGGTTAGGGATTAGCATTGAGTGCTAGTGTTAGGAGTTAGGTTTTGGCTAAGTAAATAGGTAGATCACATGACTAATAGTTGGATTAAGGTCTAGGATTAGTGGTTAGGCTGAGTAAATTTTCTCTTTATGTGAGGGAAAATTGGCCACAGTATAGGGAGGGCATCAGAGGTCTAATAGACCTCTGATATCTCCTTATCATTGCACAATATTATCACATACAGTAGGAGGCTTGTCAGCACCCTTACATAGCTTCTCAGCCTTTTGGCTAAGATCAAGTGTAGTATCTGTTCTCAGTTTTCGGTGGGGAAAAGAACCGTCCTTGCAGGGGATGGTTACTGAGTACTCGCTGGAGTGAAAGAGCGTGTGGGGCGGCTTCCTGTGAGAGGGGAACCGCTCAGTACATGGCTTTCTGACTGAACAGATGCGAAGCTTGGTCAGGCTCGAGGGTTTGGGGACGGCAGAAGCCCGTGGTGTTGTGCCCCCTGGGGGTGGCGTCCCAGGGGTGCATCAGAAAATCACTTAGGGTGTGGGACCCCACAAAGTGATTCACTGTGCACTAGGTCACGACACCATCTTGCATTTTCTGCACTACGCCTCCAAGACAGGCCTTATGGCTAGTCTGGGGCAATTTTTTATGCACCCGGCCCCTAAGGCCTGTCAGAGTGGTGCACTGACACTTTAGATTTATTTAAGCACTCTATCCACGTTTGGCACTTTATTTTAAAATTTTGACCCACAGATGCTGAAGGTGCAGGTTTCTTCGGGGCCTAATCCTGACGCTGGGAGGAAGTTCTGTGTCTCCTATGGGGTTCTCTGTCTCCTCCCACCCAGGAAGTGGGTCTCTCTTCGGGAGAGCCCACTTGCCTTGTACTGTGGGGGACCCGCTCCGGCAGGTCCCGGAAGGAAATGGGTCCACCGGCCTTCGGGTTGGTGGACCAACAGTCTCAACACCTGTCAGGAGCCTTGCGCCCCGGGGGGTCGGGAAATTAGGTCCCTTCTTTGGAAGGACCTTGCCCCCTTGTGCACGTTTTTGTGTGCTGTGATTTCACGGTTGCACTTTTTTTGTTCACAGGGGAAGGTTTGTTTAGACGCACGTCCACGGGCTTAAAAAAAAAAAAGGAGGCTTGTCAGCACCCTTGTGATAGTAAAAAAAAATATCTCATGTTTATTTCTTTTGTTTGTATGGGTGACACAAAAAAGTGGAAAAAAAAGAAGCCAAATCTGACACATTCCACGCAAAACTCAAAAAATGGACAAAATTATTGGCACCCTCAATTAACACTTGGTAGCACAGCCCTTGGAAAAAATACAAATCAATGGCTTCCTGTAACCATCATTGAGTTTCTTACACCTCTCTACAGGAATTTTGGGCCACTCTTCTTTCCCCAGCTGCTCCGGGTCTCTCAGATTGGAAGGGTTCCTTTTCCCAATTGCTGTTTTGAGATCTCTCCACAGGAGCTCTATGGGATTTGGATCTGGACTCATTGCTGGCCAGTCCAGTACTCTCCAGCGCTTTGTCTGAAACCATATATAGGTGCATTGTGACGTGTGCTTTGGGGGTCATTGTCCTACTGTAAGACCCATGACCTCTGACGGAGACCCAACTTTCTGACACTGGGCCCTACATTGCACCCAGAATTCTTTGGTAGTCTTCAGATTTCATATTGCCATGCACACAGTCAAGACATCCAGTGCCTGAAGCAGCAAAGCAACCCCAAAACATCAGTGACCCCCCACCATGTGTGACTGGAGGGACTGGATTTTTTTCTTTAAAAGCCTCATTTCTTTTTTTAAAACCAGTAGAATGATGGGCTGCACCAAAAAGCTGGAATTTAGTTTCGTCTGACCTCAGCACATTCTCCCAAAAGGCTTTTTGGCTTCCTCAGGGATGTTTTGGCAAACTCCAATCTGGATTTTTGATGTTTCTGTGTCAGCAGCGTGGTCCTCCCGGGTCTCCTACCAAAGCGTCCCTTTTCATTCAGATGACAACATATAGTCCAAGCTGACACAGTTGTACCCTGTGCCTGAAGGTCAGCTTGAAGTTGTCTGGAAGTTGATGGAGGATCTTTATCCACCATTCGAACAATCCTTTGTTGCAATCTTTGATGAATTGTTCTCTTCCGTCCTCGTCCGGGGAGATCCTCTCCAGTGCCACGGGCTGGAAACTACTTGACAATGTTGCGCACAGTGGACACAGGAACATTAGGATCTCTGGAGATGGACTTGTAACCTTGAGACTGTCCGTGCTTTTCCACACAAACTTGGAATGCAATTATTTCTTGCAATTTGGAGAAGGAGACAATAATTTTGTCAAGTCCATTGTTGGAGTTTTGTGTGGAATGTGTGTGTCAGATTTTCTTTTTCTCCACTTTTTTGTGTCATACCAATACAAACAAAAGAAATAAACAGGAGAAAGCCGAAATTTTGTAATCGCAAAAATGTCCTGCGCAAAGCGGTGTATTATCTGACAGAAATACATGAGTGCCAATATTTTTGGCCATGACTGTACATTCTTTTTTTTCTAGAGGTTCTCTGCCTTCAGAAATATACATTGTTTTGGGTTTTTCAGACCAAAAATGTGCATTTTAAACATGTTGAAAAGAAAAGCAACATTCTTTTCATGTTTTTCTGGGAGGGCGCGGCTGCACGCAGTTAGACGGCAACTTGAACCCGCACATCCATGCAGATCCAGGTTCCCAGTGGTCCATCCATGCAGATCCAGGTGCCCAGTGGTCCATCCACGCAGATCCAGGTGCCCAGTGGTCCATCCATGCAGATCCAGGTGCCCAGTGGTTAATCTATGCAGATACAGGTTCCCAGTGGTCCATCCATGCAGATCCAGGTGCCCAGTGGTTAATCTATGCAGATCCAGGTGCCCAGTGGTCCATCTATGCAGATCCAGGTGCCCAGTTGTCCATCTATGCAGATCCAGGTGCCCAGTGGTCCATCTATGCAGATCCAGGTGCCCAGTGGTCCATCAATGCAGATCCAGGTGCTCAGTGGTCCATCCATGCAGATCCAGGTGCCCTCCAGTGGAGGAGGGAGAAACATGACACAGTCAGTGTGCATCCAATAGAGAGGCTGCACGCAATTACACTCAACACACGTCCCTCCTGGGAGCAGGTCTCTGCATGGGCATGCATGTACAGATGAGCACACCCATGTGAATGAGGCCCAAATCGTCCGCCCATAGATGGACAAATGCCATTCTCATTATACCACCATTAGATGGCGCTAAAGATCATAGTAATTCCCTATGCTCCTCAGCTCCATCCAGTGGCGGTATTGTCATGTAAACGGCATTCGCCCAGCGGTACGCTGGGTGGAAGATTGATAAAACTGCCCCAGTTGTTTTTAGCAATATTTATGCCACATATTGCTTACACAAGACATCCGAAATATAGGAATATTGTCACGCACAGGTCAGCATGTGGCTTTTCACACGGGAGGGGTTGTACATAATGTAAAGAGTGAGGGGATGGTATATAATGGGGTGGTGGGGGTTAACACACATAAGGGAGGACTATT
>NW_017306756.1:996934-1002540 GCF_000935625.1 Nanorana parkeri | reverse complement strand
ACATACAAAGAATGTATAGAGCTCTATAAGAGGAAATATTCAGTGGGGATATTCCTGGCACTCAGCCATATGATAAATCTCATAGATGGCCACGTATCATGAATCCGGCTCTGCTCACAAGTCCAGGCAGAGCCGTTACCTTGTCACACCATCATACAGGATTCTTATACAAATAAAACGCGCAGATATCAATCAGCTTCAGATGCCTCAGAGCCTCCCAGAGTAGATGAAAAATCACAAATTGCTACATAAACGTGTTCAGCCTTATTTAAGCATGTAAAGTGTTAATGGGACTCAAAACACTCATGCAGCCAGTGAAGCCCCATACATTGTTAAAGGAGAACTATGGGGTCAGTGTTTTTCCCCATAGTTCTCCTTAGGGTAACGGTAGGACACAAACTAGCGTCCTCCCGTTACCCTAAGCTCAGTATATAAGCTGGCGGTATACTGAGACGCCGCAGCCGGAGCGGATCCCGGCATCGATGTCTGGATCCGCCCAGCTGCGTGAGTGACAGCTGGCTCTGCCTATCTAGAGGCAGAGCCAGCTGTACCCGCCCCCTCCCCCCGTCCGTTCCGCCAGTCAGCGCTGGCGGATCGGAGCGGGGAGAGGGGAATCCAGCCCCTCCCCCTGTCACGGCAGAGAGCCGTGACAGGATCGAGAGGTGAGCGAACGCCGGTATCTGTTCGCTCACCTCCCGATCTACTGAGCCGACCTGCGACAGTCTCATTGTCACAGGTTGGCTAGAACTATGAGGTGAGTGGAAAGCACTCATCTCATAGTTCTCCTTTAACGCAACCCAAGACAAGTATGCAGCCAGTGAAATCCTAATCTTAATGCCTGTAACAGGTCAGCTTGTGGATCAGCATGGCAGCCAGGTACAAAAACAGATCAACATTGGCAGTCTCAGTGTAAATGTCCTTTAAAAAAAGTTAAAACAAGTCTCTTATCAAATGAGCTAATCGCATTCCTGTTCCAGGTGGTTCTCTTTCAGTCTGAGTAGAAAAGCCTGACCCCTGCCAGCATGCTTCAGAGAGGGGCCCTTGCTCTCTGTGGGGAAGCCGTGGTCTCTCTGCAGAGGTCTGCTGAGCTAGAGCTCTCCAATCAGCAGGGAGCAGTGGCGTCACAAATTGTTGGCTTGTTTGCCTGATGAAGGGGATCCCGTGAGACCCCGAAACGTTGTTTAGAGTGTTCTATTTGCAACTAGTACGTTAATAAACACGCACTGAACTTGCTTCGGAGTGCCGGTGTCCATCCTTTACTACCATTGGAGGGGTGACACCAAAATGACTGGCAGTGCCACCCACTGTAAAAAGTCGGCCACTCGGTCATGGACCGAGAGCCCGACAGTGTCAGGAGAGAGGAGGGGACCCGGCGGCATACCTCATCCCACCAGGTGAACGTCCCCTCCTCTCTCTGCCGGCATCCATCACCAAGATGGCCACCGGCAGGCGTTAATTAGACGCGATGACGTCATCACGCAGGTGCGATGATGTCACAGCGGGTGTCACGCGGTCTCCGCTCCAGGTGACACCCGGCCTCGGGATGCCCTTGGCAGAGAGCATGAGCTTTACTGGTTGTCTCAGCAGGGGGTGTCTCGGCAGGGAGACCACTGCTTCCCCATAGAGAACAAGAGACTGCCGCTACTCTAGGGGGCGGGCTTCTCTTCTACTCAGGCTGTGGCTGCTGTGTACACAAATCTGAACTGTAAGACTAGAGAGTGTACACTTGGTCTGGCCATACACTGTACAATCTCCTTTATCCAAACTGTGTAATATGAGGACGAACCTAAACAATCCGTTCAATTCATATCCAGTCAGGCCGCCCCTTATACTACATGGTGGTAGATCTGAAGGAGATTGTACAATCAGATTGTAATGTGCATGGTCACTGTTGATGAATAATGCAAAGCTGTGAGAGGGAGTTACAAATTGGGACTCTGCACACAATTGGGTGACCGCAGTGAAGACAGTTTCCTCTTAAAGGAGAACTATGAGGCGAGTGCTTTCCACTCACCTCATAGTTCTAGCCGACCTGTGACAATGAGACTGTCACAGGTCAGCTCAGTAGATCGGGAGGTGAGCGAACACATACCGGCGTTCGCTCGCCTCTCGATCCTGTCACGGCAGAGAGACGTGACAGGGGAGGGGCTGGATTCCCCCCTCCCCGCTCCGATCCTCCAGCGCTGACTGGAGGAACGGATGGGGGAGGGGGCGGGTACAGCTGGCTCTGCCTCTAGATAGGCAGAGCCAGCTGTCACTCACGCAGCTGGGCGGATCTCGACATCGATGTCGGGATCCGCTCCGGCTGCGGCGTCTCAGTATATAGAGAGCTGGAGCTCGCGGTATACTGAGCTTAGGGTGACGGGAGGACGCTAGTTTGTGTCCTCCCGTTACCCTAAGGAGAACTATGGGGAAAAACACTGACCCCATAGTTCTCCTTTAAGGTGCCCATACACCTGCCGATTATCATACGATAGTTGTGGGGCAACCCGCGATCGTACGGTAATCGGCAGGCGTATGGGCAGCGTGCGACCTCATCTACTGTAAGGTCGTACGACTTTCGTCTTCCTAGCAATCTGGGAAACCTGCCAAAAATCGTACTAATTTCCGCGGGTTGGTGGCGTGCTCGGAAGATAAAAGCTGCACGGGCCGGTGTGCGCAAGCGCACACTGCCCGCTCAACACTGCAATCATCGGGCTTGCGATGATCGCAAGTACGATCTGCCTGTCCAAGATGGGCGGATCGTACGAAATTTTAATGACCTTCCAACCATCGCATAACGAAAGTCGTGCGATGGTTGTAAGGTGTATGGCCAGCCTTATTCACTAAGCCGAGTGACCAGCCTAATTCTTCAGTAAATCCGTCCCGGTGAGTGTCAAGGACTCCGCATCCCGCCATCGATACGACGCTATGAAGATATCACACAATTGGTGTAAATTATACAAATAATGACATTTCTATAGAGCGGAGTGTCATGTGACCGATGAGGGGGGTGGTCAGGAGATTGGTCAGGAGATCTGTAGCCGGCCCTGCCATGTCTACTGTGGGAAAGTGCTGCAGGGCCCAATCTCCATCTGCCCGGGGCCCCATCACAGAGAAAAATGCTTCATCGGCACAAAGGCACCTGTCAGTGCACCCGGGAGGGGAAATACATTGTATCACGTTGTATAATATAGTATAATGCTGTATGTTATTGTATGTTATTATATCATAATGTATAAGATTGTCTATGATTATATATTATGTATATTACTGAATCATGTTGTATAATATTGTATCTTATTATACAATGTTTTATAATATTCTACATTTCATAAATAATGTTAATATTATATAATAATGTATAATATTGTATATGAATATATATGATGTATATTACTAAATCTTGTCTGTGAATGTTCTCATTCATCCAGGTCACATGGTATAGCTGTAAAAAAATAAGTCAAGGCAACTGGACTTTCTGTATTTTTCTTCAAGACGTTTCACTAGCCATCCGACCAGCTTTCTTCATTCTGAATTGAGAAAGCTGGTCGGATGACCAGTGAAACGGCTTCAAGAAAAATACAGCAAGTCCAGTTGCCTTGACTTATCTTTTTACAGATATTACTGAATCATGTTGTATAATATTCTATATGATTATACAATGTTTTATAATATTACATAATGTTGTATAATCTTATATCATATTGTATCTCATTTTATTGTATAATATTTTATATTATTTTTCAATGCTGACACAGTATTGTATACGGCTCTATGGTCTTGTATATTATTATATAACACTCTGTGATATGAATTACAACCTCCCGACTCTACAGCGAGGAATTCTCCCCGCTCTCCTCTTATATGAGCCTCATTTCAGGTTTTTCACCCAGAACGGATCGTGTTGGCTGGATGATGGTTTCCTTTCAGACCCCTAATGTCACCTAGGGACCGCAAAGAAGCTGATGAAGCACAGATTTGCTTCACCTGCTTCTTCTTCTTGGCTCGCACGGGGGGACAGTGGAGCACGGGAAAGTCGGCGGCGGTACCGGCGGAGGGGGACACGGCGCCGCACTGTACAATCGATACGGCGCCTGTACTTGTATTTAAACAGCAATCGTCTGCTGTTTAAAACTGTATCAAGAACACGGCTGCAGCAGCAGTGTTCTTGGTATAACCACTTCCAGCGTATGACGTACATTTACGTGAACCCGCTGGAAGTGATAAAAAAAAATCAATTACAAAATAAAACAATTTCTAGAATAATATTAACATGTAGGGATGCACTGACACCAGTATCGGTATCGGTGCTGATACTGGGCATATCGTGAAAATGCCCCCGATGCTAAGCGCCAACAACGGCATTTTACATTTTTAAACACAAGGGGCTCCTGTATGGTCCGGGTTGCTGGGGTCCGGCTGCACATCTCCTCCTTCCCGCCGCCCACACCTGCCCACACTGCTCTGGTGAGACCTGCATCCGCTCGCAAAGCCCTGTTGAAACCTACACGCAGCCCTGGTGAGACCGCACAGCCCTGGCGAGACCGCACAGTCATGGTGAGACCGCACAACCATGTTGAGACCTGCTCGCAGCCTTGGTGAGACGCACACACAGCCCTAGTGAGACTGCCCATAGCCCTGGTGAGACCCCGCACATCCTCCTGAGACCCCGCACATCCTCCTGAGACCCCGCACAGCCCTGATGAGACTGCACACAGCCCTGGTGTGACTGCACAGTCATGGTGAGACCCACACACAGCCCTAGTGAGACTGCACACAGCCCGGGTGAGACCCTGCAAGTCCTCCTGAGACCCTGCACAGCCCTGGGGGGACCCATGCTCCTGATATCTCACACAGCCCTGATGAGACAGCGCACATCCTCCTAAGGCCCCATACAGCCCTGGTGAGACCCCGCACATCCTCCTGAGACGCCATATAGCCCTGGGGAGACTTCACACAGCTCTGGTGAGATCGCGCACTTCCTCTTGAGACCCACAACTGCCCTGGTGAGACCCCACACAGCCCTGGTCAGACCACGCACAGCCTCCTGAGATGCCACATAGCCCTGATGAGCAACACAGAGTATGTAGCTTCATTTTGTTTTGCATTGCTGTAATATGCATTGCTGGGATTTGTAGTTCTCTATAGCTGATGGTATTCTGCATTGCTGTATAATGTATTGCTGGGATTTGTAGTTCTCTATAGCTAGTGGTATTCTGCATTGCTGTAATATGCATTGCTGGGATTTGTAGTTCTCTATAGCTGATGGTATTCTGCATTGCTCTATAATGTATTGCTGGGATTTGTAGTCCTCTATAGCTGGTGGTATTCTGCATCGCTGTATAATGTATTGATGGGATTTGTAGTCCCTCTAAAGCTTGGAGTCAGTGGCAGAACTACCAGGTTTGCCAGCGCCCTGACGCTCCACCACTTTCCTAAAATCATTAGTCTGTATTGTTTTAGAAAAACTGTCACATGACACTATAGAGAAAGGTATCGATAATTGGTATTGGTGACTACTTGAGGAAACGTATCGGTACTTGTGCTCGGTCTGGAAAAAATGGTATCGGTGCATCCCGTCTTACATGAGATTTTACTCATTAGGTTTACATCTACTTTAATGT
>NW_017306756.1:994325-996084 GCF_000935625.1 Nanorana parkeri | reverse complement strand
CTGCCACTGTTTAATACACATCACTTCCGGGTCCAGTGATCGTAGGAGAGATCCGCGGCTAAAAGCTGCTGAGCTCTCCTCCGATCTATCAGGGGAGACCCTCCACGCCAGTCCCTGGCTCGCACGGGGGGACAGTGGAGCACGGGAAAGTCGGCGGCGGTACCGGCGGAGGGGGACACGGCGCCGCACTGTACAATCGATACGGCGCCTGTACTTGTATTTAAACAGCAATCGTCTGCTGTTTAAAACTGTATCAAGAACACGGCTGCAGCAGCAGTGTTCTTGGTATAACCACTTCCAGCGTATGACGTACATTTACGTGAACCCGCTGGAAGTGATAAAAAAAAATCAATTACAAAATAAAACAATTTCTAGAATAATATTAACATGTAGGGATGCACTGACACCAGTATCGGTATCGGTGCTGATACTGGGCATATCGTGAAAATGCCCCCGATGCTAAGCGCCAACAACGGCATTTTACATTTTTAAACACAAGGGGCTCCTGTATGGTCCGGGTTGCTGGGGTCCGGCTGCACATCTCCTCCTTCCCGCCGCCCACACCTGCCCACACTGCTCTGGTGAGACCTGCATCCGCTCGCAAAGCCCTGTTGAAACCTACACGCAGCCCTGGTGAGACCGCACAGCCCTGGCGAGACCGCACAGTCATGGTGAGACCGCACAACCATGTTGAGACCTGCTCGCAGCCTTGGTGAGACGCACACACAGCCCTAGTGAGACTGCCCATAGCCCTGGTGAGACCCCGCACATCCTCCTGAGACCCCGCACATCCTCCTGAGACCCCGCACAGCCCTGATGAGACTGCACACAGCCCTGGTGTGACTGCACAGTCATGGTGAGACCCACACACAGCCCTAGTGAGACTGCACACAGCCCGGGTGAGACCCTGCAAGTCCTCCTGAGACCCTGCACAGCCCTGGGGGGACCCATGCTCCTGATATCTCACACAGCCCTGATGAGACAGCGCACATCCTCCTAAGGCCCCATACAGCCCTGGTGAGACCCCGCACATCCTCCTGAGACGCCATATAGCCCTGGGGAGACTTCACACAGCTCTGGTGAGATCGCGCACTTCCTCTTGAGACCCACAACTGCCCTGGTGAGACCCCACACAGCCCTGGTCAGACCACGCACAGCCTCCTGAGATGCCACATAGCCCTGATGAGCAACACAGAGTATGTAGCTTCATTTTGTTTTGCATTGCTGTAATATGCATTGCTGGGATTTGTAGTTCTCTATAGCTGATGGTATTCTGCATTGCTGTATAATGTATTGCTGGGATTTGTAGTTCTCTATAGCTAGTGGTATTCTGCATTGCTGTAATATGCATTGCTGGGATTTGTAGTTCTCTATAGCTGATGGTATTCTGCATTGCTCTATAATGTATTGCTGGGATTTGTAGTCCTCTATAGCTGGTGGTATTCTGCATCGCTGTATAATGTATTGATGGGATTTGTAGTCCCTCTAAAGCTTGGAGTCAGTGGCAGAACTACCAGGTTTGCCAGCGCCCTGACGCTCCACCACTTTCCTAAAATCATTAGTCTGTATTGTTTTAGAAAAACTGTCACATGACACTATAGAGAAAGGTATCGATAATTGGTATTGGTGACTACTTGAGGAAACGTATCGGTACTTGTGCTCGGTCTGGAAAAAATGGTATCGGTGCATCCCGTCTTACATGAGATTTTACTCATTAGGTTTACATCTACTTTAATGTTGGAGCTCTATGACAGAGCAG
>NW_017306756.1:984689-993569 GCF_000935625.1 Nanorana parkeri | reverse complement strand
TCTCAAACCTTCTACACAAATCATATGTTACTGACAGTGATATGAAGAAGGAGGACTGGGTGCCGCCCCCACCAATTCTGCCGAACTAGACCAAGTTCTATGGAAGGTGCTAGGAGAGCCGTAGGGCTGTAATGTGATCTCAGTCATGACCTCTGTCAGGTCTTACAGCCAGCGAACACCAGAAAATGTGACTTTCCTCCCGGCCAATCACCAAGATAAGAGCGCAATTCATTCCTTCATTATAGGGACAGAAACTGCCACAGAGATCAGAATATCAGATCATAGATCACTATCATATCTGATCTCCTGACAACTCCAGTCCTTCTATAGATGACCCAAACACAGCCCAGACACAGGCAATGCTGAGACTTGTGGTTCCCCTGAAGCCCCGGGGACAGTCCCAGCCTGCCTAATGCACTTCAATAGAAATCCTGTGAACTTAAAGAGACTCAGAGAATGAAACTTAGAACAAAAAAATTCTATCTATCTATCTACCTATCTATCTATCTACCTATCTATCTATCTATCTATCTATCTATCTATCTATCTCTCTCTCTCTCTCTCTCTACCCCTCTCTCTACCCCTCTATCTACCCATCTATCTACCTACCCATCTATCTATCTATCTATCTATCTATCTATCTATCTATCTATCTATCTATCTATCCATCTACCTATCCATCTATCTATCCATCTACCTACCCATCTCTCTCTCTCTATCATCTATCTATCTATCTATCTATCTATCTATCTATCTATCTATCTATCTATCTATCATCTATCTATCTATCTATCTATCTATCTATCTATCTATCTATCTATCTATCTATCTATCTATCCATCTATCTATCTATCTATCTATCTGTTTCTCTCACATACACATTCTGATATCTGTGTGGATTGTCCACTCGGTAGAAATGACATACCGGCCCCAGATTGTCACCTCTATGAAGAATCTTCCACTCCCCGCTGTCACTATAAATCACCTCCGAGCCTCTTCCAGATAACACCGCGGGGAGATCATTTCCTTCTAATTACATTCTAAAAGAAAGTCTGAAAAATATGAGACATCCCATTTACTATTTACAGACATTTGTGGGCCGGAGCCAGGATACATTAATAGTTATTTATGGTGGAGACTCTTTCTATCATAGAAAAACTTTTTGGTTTATTCACTGCCAAGGGCAGCCGAGTGAATAACTGAGCCGAAGTGAACAGAGCCGAACGACTTTTGGCTATTGACTCTGGCTCTGTACGCCGGCCTTCATGCTCTGTATGTTCGGCTGAGCCGAAGTGCAGAAGGAGTTCGACCAACAACAACTGGATCGGCTGAGCCAAAGCTCTGGCAGTTCTCTCACTGCCGTTCGGTCCCCTATACTCATAGGGGCCGAACGGCAGTGAGTGAATAGCCGAGCGGCATTTGGCTCGGCTATTCTGCTCGCTATCTCCGAGGTAGCGAGCAGAATAGAAATAAATGTAAAAACATTTTTTTTTAAATCTTTAAAAATTATTTATTTAAAAAAAAATAGAACAATTAAAAAAAAGTTAGGAAAATAATAAAAAAAATGTTTTAAAGAAAAGAAAAGAAAAAAGAAAAACGTGAGGTTCCCCCCAAAAGTCATACCAGGCCCTTAAGGTCTGGTAGGAATTTTAAGGAGGAAGCCCACCTCCAAAAATGTGGAAAAAAAGACTTGTGGTCCCCCCTAAAATCCCAACCCTCACCCAAATGTGCCCCCCCCCCTTTTGACTAACTAAAGGGTTAAATTAAACATTTAAAAAAGACGCCAGAAATTTAGAAAAATTCCTTTAATTTAAAAAACAAAAGACAAGTTTTTGATCTGTCTGTCTGTCTGTCTGTCTGTCTGTCTGTCTGTCTGTCTGTCTATCTATCTATCTATCTATCTATCTATCTATCTATCTATCTATCTATCTGTCTATCTGTCTATCCGTCTCTCTCTCTCTCTCTCTCTCTCTCTCTCTCTCTATCTCTTTCTCTCACATACACATTCTGATATCTGTGTGGATTGTACACTCGGTAGAAATAGCAGACCGGCCCCAGATTGTCACCTCTATGAAGAATCTTCCACTCCCCGCTGTCACTATAAATCACCTCCGAGCCTCTTCCAGATAACACCGCGGGGAGATCATTTCCTTCTAATTACATTCTAAAAGAAAGTCTGAAAAATATGAGACATCCCATTTACTATTTACAGACATTTGTGGGCCGGAGCCAGGATACATTAATAGTTATTTATGGTGGAGACTCTTTCCATCATAGAAAAACTTTATGTTTTGGTCAATGATATTTATTGTTGTTTACACTCTGTGATTCTGATGTTTTCAATATTTAAAGGGTTATTCACAAAGCTGCCGAAGGCAGGCAAGTGAATAACCCAACCAAAGTAAAGTGAGCCTTCAGGCTTGTACAGCTGATTTCAGCCGTACATCAGCTGCCTTAGGCCGCACTTCGGTCAGCCGAGCATGCTTAGCATGTTTGGCTGAGCCGAAGTGCAGAAGGACTTCGACTCAGCCGATCCAACATCTGGACCGGCTGAGCCGAAGCTCCGGCAGCTCACTCGCTCCCGTTCGCCCCTATTCACATAGCGGCATTCGGCTCGGCTATTCTGTTCGGTACCTCTGTGGTACCGAGCAGAATAGATAAACAGTGAAAAAAGTTGGGGGGAAAAAAGTAGAAAAAAAATGTTTACAAATGTAAATAAAAGATAAATGTAAAAAAAATAAAGATTTGTTAAAAAAAACAACAATTCGGTGGAGCTAGCAATTATAGCTAGCTCCGCCCAATTGTTTCCTATTGGCCGGGACCTGCTAGAGTCAATGAATAGGCCAATAAATAACAACTCGGCGGAGCTGGCTGTGACGTCACGGCTGGCTCCGCCCAGTTGTCATTGTTTATTGACAGTTCAGCGTCCCCAGGTTCCCTGGGGACGCTGATCTGTCATTGCAACTGGGCGGAGCCAGCCGTGAGATCTGTCTTCGGCTTGGCTGAGCCGCTCGGCCGCCTTCGGCTACTGTACGGGGTATAGTGAATAGCCCGTACAGCAGCCCTTCGTTTCTACTGAACCGAAGGGCTCCGGCGGCCGAAGCTTTGTGAACAACCCCCTTAGTTCTTTACAATGTATATAAAATGTTTTGTTTTATAAATAAACCTTCAATACAATGTGCACACATAGCACTGCTGCCTCTGAGGGCTATTTACAGACAGCGCAGAGATAAAGATAAAAATCACCACAGATTTATTTGTAAAAAATGGCCACACAAAGTACAATCTAGACATGTGCAATTCGTTTCATTCCAAATCAAAATTCGTCAGAATTTTTCGAAATTCTGACGTTCAGACACATCCGAATTTCCGAATCCCAATGCATCCGAATCCGAATTTTCATTTCTGAATTTCGGATCCCGTTTGATTTTCGTTCAAAAATTAAACTGAATGGCCAATCATATGTGTTTTTCGGTTTATTGCATCCGAATGGGTCTGAATACAGTACACGCATATAATACTAAAGCTGGTGCTCTCAGACCCGCATGGCATTTGGGATCCAAATTTCCGAATTGCAATTGGGAGCTCCTGAATGCCATTCCGGAGTGGGAGCCTCAGCTTTAGTAATATATGTATATGGATCCCAGACCCGAATGGCATTCGGGATCCGAATTTCCGAATGGCATTCCGGAGCTCCCGAATGCAGTTCAGAAATTCGGGTCTGGGAGATTCATCTTTAGTATTAATATTTGTATATGGTTTTCTGTGGTAGGTATAACGAATATTCGTTTGTAAACTCATCCGAAACTAACAAAAGTAGAATTGGGGAATTTTTCCATATCAGCTATGTAGTCCTAGATTGTTCACTTCTCCGACCTTCTCCAAACTTTTCACCCTGAATAACCCTGATAAAGTTTTCTGAAGTTGTGAAGATGTCCCAGGAAATGGTGAGTGAGCTGTTGGTGGAAATTGATTATGATCATGTGATCAGAGATGGAAAGATTTCCACTCCTCCTCAGAGGGATCCTCGAATCCCTCTGGCACATCCCCCATCCTCATCAGGTCTCCCACACCGTTATATGTTACACTATACACTGAGTGGCCAGATTATTATGACCCCCCCATCAGTACTTCGTTGGGCCGCCTGGTGACTCCACGAGATGTTGAAAGGTGATGCGAGGAATCTGACACTGCGCTGTTGCCCTTCTGTTGTCTTGTACCAGTCTTGCCCCTCCCCCGTTCTGCCCTAACATTGACTAGTCGCTGACGGCCACAATTCGCACGTTGAGACCCAGATTTTCGGCTGACAGTCCGGTCTTTAAACACTTTAACAACAGCTGCTCTTGAACATGTAACGAATTCTGCTGTTTTGCTGATACTCGCTCCATGGCTCCGAGCGCCAACAATCATCCCGCGTTCAAAGGCTGTTACATCGCGTTGTTTACCCGTATCTTCAGAAACAAATCACTTCTACTGTCGTGGTAACCAACCTGCTTCCCTATTTATAATGGTCTGGCCCTCGAGCAACTTCAGCGCCAAATCATAGCTAATTTGCCTACAAACGTCAGGTGGTCATAATAATCTGGCCACTCAGTGTATATTAATTCTCTCACATTTTATATTTTAAATTGTGTAAAATAGACACGGCCACATTTATATTCCACAGATTCTCATAATTTATTTATTTTTTTCTTTTTTAATCACTTTTTTTTTAGACTAGTAGTTGAGTTTTCCACAAGGGAGATCTCTCACCCTATTCCAGGTATCTGTTCGAGAAGAAGCCAGGGGTCCTTATCTAAATCCAGAGATAGCTACCCTTCTCCATATACGCTACTGGACCATCCTGGCTGTTCGCAGTATTACTACTACTATTGGTCTTTGGGACCAGATCACAGTGATTTCAGCCTTAACTGTTGCTAGGGGAGAAAGCTGTCCTCAGAAGATTCCAAGAGCATCCTACAGACCCTAAACCCTCTCTCTTCTGTTGAGCTTACACATAAATAACCTAAAAAGACCCTAAGACTCGAGCCGTTCTGTCCATGAGTGTCGGTGTGCTGTTACTGATCAAAGGGGACTGGTAGCTGGAACAAACAGGTAGAAGAACCCAATTTATATTCCTCCTTCAGGGGTGAACGCTACACAACCAATCAGCTTCTCTCTTTCATTTTCAAATCTTAACTGAACAAACGGAAGATAGATGCTGATTGGTTGCCATGGGCAACTGCTCCAGATTCTGTCCAGTTTCGATAAATTCCCCCCAATGTCTATACCATAATGTTTTACAACAATCATACATACAGATGCCTTACTGCAGATGCCTTACTGATTACTGCAACCGCCAAGCGTACAGGTTTATACCCTAATCAGATGAAGGGAAAGAGGTCATCAGCACTCCAGGCATGTGATTGCATCCCACAAATTTATACTATATATTAGAGATGCACCGATACCTTTTTTTTTTGGTATCGAGAATGAGTACCGATATTTTTTCCCCCCTGTACTCGCCGATACCGAATACCGATACCAGAAGTCCCATTAAGGAAGCAGGGCGGTGTGTAATGACTTGCCGCCCGGCTTCCCGATTAGCCGGGAAGCCATCTCCATACTAACTCTTCACCAGGTGATGATGGAAGCATGGAGCCAGCTTTCTGGCCAATCAGAAAGCTGAGGGGCAGGTAACGTCTAATGACTAATGACCATCAGGAAGCTGGACAGCCAGTCATTACACAGCTTCTGTCTTCCTGATTGCTCCCTCGTCTCCAAGTGAAAAGGGAGAGTGGATCCGGCTTCCCAGACAATCAGGAATGTAATCAGGAAAGTAATGACTTGCCTCCCGGCTACCTGATACCGGAAGTTCCCATATCCGGATAGGCATCGGGAGCATTTGGGCGAGTACGGTATACTCGGTATCGGTATATCGCTACTATATACTATACCAGGGGTAGTCAATTAAAATATAAGAGGTTCCAGTAAGTAACATTTTAATGGAGCTGAGGTCCGAATCACGTTCCGGACAGAACAGTCACTCAGTCTGTGTCTGCACTGCGGTCCGCCATTATAGCTACATTCTCACCGGCAGCTGCACTACAATGCACATCTGCTGCTGTGTGTTCCCAGACACAGTACTGATGCATCGTTCCCAGCGCATCGCCCGCCCCCCCAACCCGTTTACATACACATGCAATAGATGGAGTTTGGAAGGAAACCAATGTAACCCTGAGGAAACCCAACCACATGCAAACTCTATGCCGATAGTGTCCTGGCTGGGACTTAAACCAAGGACTCCAGTGCAGAAAAGCAGAAGTGTAACCACTAAGCCATAACAGAATATCTCTTCCATGCGCACTCAATGAGTCCCGAGATGCTTCCTCATATCACTGATGGCATACTCAAATATTGGATGCATATGTAATATAGAGGTTAGCCCACAAGTATTATAATCGCCTATAATGACATCCAACCGTCCACATGTGTTCTTCTAGTCAGCACTTCACAAACAAGAAGAAACATAGAGTACAGTATCAATGCTTTATGTCATTGTTAAACTGGCTCGTGTTGAGAATCCTCCTGTGTAGATCTCATAGGGCCTCTTTGTGTGAGCTTCATGTGTTCTTTGACGTGTTTCACCGTAATGCCTGGGGCTTTCCCAAGAGGGCGTCCGCTTTCCTAAACCTTGGCTGTCTATTTAAAAGCAATTGACAGAGCCATTGACTTGGATGCCCGCAACAAACGTTCTTGGTATATTTACCAGTGTAAGACCAATGTAGTTTCAAATGTCCTCATGCAATACCACATTATGGCCAATAGATGGTACTGAGGAGCATCGAAAATAAGTACTTCTTTCCTATGCTCCTCAGCTCCATCTAGTGGCCATAATGTGGTATTTCACATATAGTACATTCAAATTGGAGAGATAATGTACTAAGGAGCATTCATTTTGGGCTCTTTTGTTTATAAATAAACCCCAATTAGACACATATAAACAAGTCGCCTGTGTCGAAGGGCTTGGGCTTGTATCAATGGCATCAGTTTAGGAAGCATCTGAGTTCATTCGGAATTCATTGACAGGTGTATTTGACCTGATGGTGACCTACTTATGACCTACGGTACTTTTCATCTGCTTTAAGGGTGACTTTACTTGTAGAGTTGGGCATAGAACACTCCACCTGACAGTACCAGCTTCATCCTCAGTGCCAGGTGCAGGAACATAGAAACCGTTCCAGCACCAGGCACCCCAATGGTGGACCCAGCCCAGGACAAGACGGCCCACACACGGAGAGCCTGCAGGCCATGTGTTGGGCACTCAGGATTAGATTATAGTTTACCAATGTATATTGGCTTCCTGGTTGTGGAGTGCTGACTTGAAGAACACATGCGGAGAGTTGGATGTCACTATAGGTGATTATAATACTTGTGGCCTAACCTCCATCGGGCACATGGATCTAATATTTCAACAAGTCATCAGTGATAAGAGGCATCTTGGGACTCATTAACACTCCGTGTACTTGGAAGAGATACTCACTTAGGAAAACAAGACGTGGGGAATACACAGGGTCCTGTATTAGTGTTCATGCACGGGGGGATACAATCATATTAGTATACAGCATAAAATACACCCGGGAGCCCCAGATGCTGCATTTTCTGTACATAAGAATGCATACAGCTCTGTATGGAAAGCTGCATGACACTGGCGGTGATTCGGGGGTCACAGGAGGTCAGCACTATTGTCATTATCTGCTTCTCATCTCTTTCACTTTTGTATTGACTCTTCTGGGTAGTCACATCAATTACTGGCAATGTGCGCAAGCCCCTGAGCAAAGGGCATTCCATATCCGTCCCACCTGATAAGGGGGTGAAGGATCGTGGCATACGTGTTTATAAAGTGGAAGGGGGTACAGCCCTGCAAAATCTCCGTAAAAGGATGCTGGCAACAAAGGTTCTTAGTATATTTACCAGTGTAATTTCAAATGTCATCATGCAATGCCACATTAGGACCAATAGATGGTGCTGAGGAGCAGAGAAAAGAAATGCTTCTTTCCTCGGCTCCTCAGCACCATCTATTGGCCATAATGTGGTATTTCCCATATACTACATTCAAATAGGAAATAAAATGTACTCATTCATTAATGCAGGGTCGTGCAGTCAGGGGAGGCAGAGCCTCAGCTAGTATTATGGAAGAAAAAGCTGTCAGCTTCCAGTCTGAAGCTGACAGCTTTCTCTCCATTCAGATCGGCTTGTTACAGGTTACATAGCAGGGAAAGCCTCCCCACTGTGTAACGTGTCATGGAGGGAGCGCTGCCTGTTAATTACAGGCGGCGCTGCATCCGGCTTTTGACAGGTAGTTAGGTTACACAGCAGCGGGAAAAGCACTCACCTCATAGTTCTCCTTTAAGGGTGTTTGGCATTACCATAGGCGTGTATATACCGTATGTTGAGATACTCTCTTATGAAAACAACAAGATGTGAGGAATACACAGAGTCCTGCATTAGTGTTCGTGGACATGGGGGGAGGGGGGCATATACAGGCATATTAGTATATAGCATAAAATACACCCGGGACCCGGGAGCCCCAGATGCTGCATTTTCTGTCCATAGGAATGCATACAGCTCTGTATGGAAAGCTGCCTGACACTGGTGGTTATTCGGGGACACAGGAGGTCCGCACTATTGTCATTATCTGATTCTCATCTCTTTCACTTTCGTATTGACTCTTCTGGGCAGTCACATCAATTACTGAAAATGTGCACAAGCCCCTGAGCAAAGGGCATTCCATATCCGTCCCACCTGATAAGGGGTTGAAGGATCTTGGCTGAGCATACTGTACGTGTTTATGAAGTGGAAGGGGGGGGGGGGGCTCATGACGGTGGGCTTGGGTTTCTC
>NW_017306756.1:963737-984446 GCF_000935625.1 Nanorana parkeri | reverse complement strand
ACAGACAGCCTGGCACAGTTTAGCTCAGGGGGACAATATTGATTGGACAAAGTTTTTAAACTCAACTGACCAATATTATTATTATTATACAGGATTTATATAGCGCCAACAGTTTGTGCAGCGCTTTACAATATAAGGAAGACATTACAATCACAATACAATTCAAATCAAGACAAGGAGGGCCCTGCCCCTGAGGGCTTACCATCTAAAAATAGTCCCCCACCCAATACTAACGGCGCAAAGTTTTTAAAACCAGATGACCAATCCTTAAATTCAACTGACCATTAGTCGTCGTCCCCCCTCTCCCCCAACTCATTGGCTGGATGCACCCGTAGACCTGGGATCATTCTCCATTCTTTCCATTGACCGGTTTCTATTGACCGCTCAGATCCGTGTTCGGTATAATGACCTCCTTGGGTACTCTGTTCTGCCTGGCAGAGCCTTGTGCCACCACAAAGGCCACACCTCGGGTTAGAACATTTTTTCTGCCCTAACCTTCATCTGACAGCTGTCACCAGAGATCCGGAGTCGCTCCCTGAGCTTTATAACACTTTTATCTAATGAATGTATGACAGCAGCAGAAATAATTATAGAATAAGCACAGCTAGCGTCAGTACCTGAATTTGCTTTTATATTAGCTTCCTGTCATTCTCTACAAGACACCAATCAAACTGGCAGGGGGATGGCCAACAACGCTCTGGGCCAATTAGGACTCTGCTGCTTTGCATTGTGCTGTCAGTCTAAGGGTGCCCACACACCTTACCATAATCGTACGATAATCGCGGGAAATCCTGCGATCATACGATGATCGTAAGGTGTGTGGAAGCCGTGCGACCTCTGCTACTGTAAGGTCGCACGACTTTAAACTTACAAACATGTTCGAAAACCCGCCGAGCATCGTACGATTTTCGGCGGGTGTGTAGCATGTTCGTAAGATAAAAGCCGGACGGGCCGGTGTGCGCAAGCGCACACTGCCCGTTCGACATTGCGGTCATCGGAAGCCCGCCCCTCAGGGGGCGTGGCTTGCGATCATCGCAAGTACAATCTGCCTGTCCAAGATAGGCAGATCGTACGTTTTCTTAATTACCTTACAGAAGTCTTGCAATGGTTGTAAGGTGTGTGCCCAGCATAACACTGTGAAAATTACAAGCAAGGGCACAGGGGTACATGCTGCTCCTTCACTGTCCAATCACAGGCAGGGGCAAACCCTGGACCAGGCTATATAGCTTAACTGCAGTGTAGTCGGTAGGGAGGTCCAGGTCCTGGCTACGCCATCTGGCATCCTGATTCTGATCCCTAACCTGGAATAATGGAAGATGGATGAGAAATGGGGCAGCATTATGTTACATGCATACATATAGGGCCAATCTGCGGTATGTTTTGCAGTGGTGTACTGGTTAGCACTGCCGCCTTGCAGCTTTGGGGGTCTCCGGCTCAACTTCTGGTCCGGACACTATCTGCAAGGAGTTTGCGTGTTCTACCTGTGTGGGTTTCCTCCAAAAACATGCTGGAAGGTTAATTGGCCTTGTATGTATGCGAGATAGGGCCCGTAGATTGTAAACCTCTTGAGGGTAGGGACTGATGTGAATGTGCAACTATGTAGAGCACTGTGTAAAATTGTCGACACTATATAAAGACCTGTAATAAATACATCATGACTTCCATACTTCGCTGCCTGCCCTGCATGCATATTCCAGGTCACTGCCTACTGAGGTAACGATAGGGTTGCCACTTTTCCTTCGAGCGAAACCCAAACACTCTAGCGACGCGCAGACATTTTGGGGGGGGGGGGGGGGGGGGGGGGAGGAGAAGGAGTCACGGCTTATTCATATGTAAATAGGGTCGCCCATTCATATGTAAATATCACAGTTGAGACTATTTTCAGTGGGGGGGCCAGTAGCCCCTATCTTAATTTTGGTTGCCCCGGTCTGCCTGACATCTTGTGTCTGGGATTCTGCTGCCACGAAACCCCGGACACAGCGCTCAAAACCCAAACTGTCCGGGTGAATCCTGGACAGGAGGCAACCCTAGGTAATGATGCCAGGACTGGGAAGACAGCTCTGGAACCTGCAACTCTAAATATAAGTCAGCAATGGCAGATTCCATATAATTCTGAGAGCTTCACTCAAAGGGGGTTCCTTTATTTCAGAATGAGTCCTGTGCTGCTGCATGGAGGTTGTATTCTCTGCGTCTTTCTGATCCAATAAGCAGTTGGCAGAGATCCCGTAGATTCCATAAACCCCCATATACTATAATCCGCTATCAGATCACACAATGCCGATCTCTGGGATTCCTGGACAATGACGCACCTGGAAGACATCAGATTTATTGTACTCACCTTGTGTAGGCGCTGAATCAGCAATATGGAGACTTACACCCCATTCACACTGAGCGGTTTATGCCAGTTTTGCCGCAATATCGCGCATATTTCCGCTCTATGTAGCTTGTCCAATGCATTTCAATAGAGCTGTTCACATCTCAGAGCTCAATGTCGCCTGTAACTCGTCGCTGTAGCTCGTCGCTCGTACCTCGTCGCTCGTACCTGACCCTTTTATTGTGCGGATGTCGTGCAATTCTGCTCCAATAGACTCTACGGTGTTGCGCAAAATCGCGCATTACCGGCGATATTGCGCAACTTGGTTCGCGCGATATCGCGCTACATTTGCACTGCAAAATGAAAGGAAAGAATGATGTCACATCAAGATCACTGTCGATTGGTTAGAGCCCAATGTAGCAGCGGCGAAGTCCTGTCCAAAAAAATCGCACGATAAAATGTGCAATGTCTCTCAGAGCCGCTTAGCGCGATATTGCGTGGAAAAACGCGCAAATATCCATGTCGCTCAGTGTGAATGGGGTGTTAGAGGGGCATCCCGGGAATTCTCCATACCGAGAATAAATCATATACAGCTACTCCTCACTTAACAACCTACCTGTTTAATGACCGCTCAGACTTACAACCAGCTCTCCAACCAGCTGCTATGGTACACTGTACGAGAACTTGGGTCAAGCTCAGTTACATCATCCTTTCTCAGTCTATGTCTCGTTCCCACAGTTGGTCAGTCAGTCAGTATTCACTACTGTACTGTACATTGGTATTTGCAGTATGCAAACCTAAGTCATGTACTGTATATTAGAGCTGATTTCTAGACTTGTGCGCCGTCAAAAAATTTGTTTCGTTTCGTTTTGGAATATCCGTTATTTCGTATTTCGAAATAACGGATTCGTATCCGAAACTCAATTCGGATTTGTACGAAATACGGATTTTCGTTAGTTTCGGCACATTTTCGTAACTTTACGAACATTCGTTATGATGAAGTTAAAAAGCAAAAATACCTTTGTTAATATTGGAGTTGATGTGGTAGTTGTTTTTTTATCCGAAATACGAATTCCGTTAACGGATTCCGGATCCGAATTTCGTATTTCGTATTAAAAAAAACTACCATCAACTCCAATATAAATGTACTTTGCTTTTTAACTTCAATATAACGAATGTTCGTAACGGAACGAAAATACGTCAACGGAATTTCGTATTTCCTGCCTGTGTATTGTAATGCAACTCTCAGCAGCAGCGGATCCGTATTTTGTATTTCGGATATAAAAAAAAATCTTGTCATGTTGTTCAACCTCATTTACAGGGGTAATATTAGTTCCCGTTTCAAAGAAATTCGGATCCGAAATTCGTTAACGGAATTTCGTATTTCGGATATAATTCGGAAACTGCCATTCAGATTTCGGATGCTTCCGAATTTACGAATTTCAGGAACATTCGTACGAATTTCGATTCGTAACGAAACAAATCACACATGTCTACTGATTTCCTCTATTCCTCCCTTAGTGGCCACTGGCCAATTCACTTAAAGGAGAACTATGAGGGGAGTGCGTTTCAGTAGATTGGGAAGTGAGCGAACACATACCAGTGTTCGCTCACCTCTCGATCCTGTCACAGCTCTCTGCCGTGACAGGGGAGGGGCTGGATTTTCCCCTCCCCGCTCCGATCCGCCAGCGCTGACTGGCGGAACGGACGGGTACAGCTGGCTCTGCCCCTAGATAGGCAGAGCCAGCTGTAAGTCACGCAGCTGGGCGGATCCCGGCACAATTGTTGGGATCCGCTTCAGCTGCGGCGTCTCAGTATACCGCAAGCTACAGCTCGCAGTATACTGAGCCTAGGGTGACGTGAGGACGCTAGTTTGTGTCCTCCCGTTACCCTAAGGAGAACTATGGGGAAAAGCCTTAACCCCATAGTTCTCCTTTAACAACCTAGTCATAGGAACGGAACTCAGTCGTTAAGTGAGGAATGTCTGTACAATGTAACACTATGGGGCTGATACGTTAAAGGGTAAAGAATGTTCATGTAGTCTAGTGAATAAGGTAAAACTATGTCCGCTTTGAACGTCCAATCGTGTGAAAGAACAAGTGGGGATTACTTTTTTGCAAATGATTGGATGAGATATCACTTTCACCATCTTTTCTTTTTTAATGCGCATTATGGCCACGGAAATGAGCAAATATATACGACAAATGTGCGGCAAGTAAAGTCTGACCTGGTCAGGGATTCATTCATGTGTATGGCGGCCAGGCAGCTGGCATTATCAGCAGGAGCAGTCCCTGTATTTGTCTTAGCACAGGTTATCGCCTGATATCTTTCAGATTGGGATAGTGCAGTCCATAAAGAAAACAGTCAGCTGAAGAAAATCATTTTAGCTGATAATTCCCGTTGTATCTGTCAGCGGGGATTATCATTATACCAAGAGTGTGTGAAACCGCAAGCAGATCATCGCAGCGCAAATATAAAACAAAATCCTTTATTATAATCCATTTAAAAACAATGCAAGACGAGTACAAAAAAACTCGCTGCTCTGGATGACGCGTTTCAACCACTGGGATCTTTATCAAATCCATTGTAAACAAGCTACAGGTCTCATTGAAGCTGAAATCTGAGATCAGCAGACATTGTCCTCATACAAAGTCATGTGTATTCTTCTTAAATCTGGGTGAGCGTTGTCTATTCCTTCCAGATCTGTGCAGTAACCCAGTGTGAGACTTGGAGCTTCCTGTAATAAAGGCCGCTCAATGTTGCTCTTTCTCCTTGTGCAGGGTGATTGGTCTTGTCTCCGCCCCTTCCTGTAATAAAGACCGCCCACTGCTGCTCTCCCTCCTTGTGCAGGGTGACTGGTCTTGTCTCCGCCCCCTTCCTGTAATAAAGACCGCCCACTGCTGCTCTCCCTCCTTGTGTAGGGTGACTGGTCTGGTCTCCGCCCCCTCGTGTAATAAAGACCGGTCATTGCTGCTCTCTCCTTGTGCTGTGTGATTGGTCTTGTCTCCCAAACGAAATATATAGACACCGGCACTCCAATAGCAAGTCAAATACGTCTGTTTATTGACATATGAGCAGCATAACGTGATAAACTCAATGCGACATTTCGGGGTCTCGCAGGATCCTCTTCATCAGTCACTTGTTCTGCCTGATGAAGGGGATCCTGCGAGACCCCGAAACGTTGCATTGAGTTAAGCTGCTCATACGTCAGTAAACGGCGTATTTGACTTGCTATTGGAGTGTCTATATATTTTGTTTGATATTGACCACGATTGCCAACCGTCGACAGCCGCAGCAACCACACTCATTATCTTTGGAACAGCAGTTTCGAGTGCGATAGGTTCATGGACTTTATCCTCATTGGTCTTGTCTCCACCCCCTCCTATAATAAAGACCAGTCACTGCTGCTCTCTCTCCTTGTGCAGGATGACCGGTCTTGTCTCTGCCCCCTCCTATAGTTTTCTGCAGCTTGTACTGGGTGGAACCTGCTGGGCCCCTCCCACAGCTCTGTTCTCTGCACAGGCTATGTATAACACAGTGATGATGTCACTGTTACTTTTAGAAGGTAATATCTAGGTATGTAAAGGCATTTGGTCACACAAAGTGAATTGATATCCTTTGTGGTTGCTGAGCAATATAATTAAATGAAAAACCTAAAGCTCAGGTATAAGTCACACATGACCTGAATGGTACCACCCCCTGCCATTGGAACCAACCAATTATACATAGTAATTAATGTACAAACAGATGGCCAGGAGGGGGAACCAATGTATTCCCGATTAACCCTTTAACAATTGCTACAAAATCTTGTTAGAACAAATTAAGAGCAAACAAAATAAAATCTCAAAACATGTATAAACTTGCTACAGAAAAACAAATAACACCAAATATATAAACAAAAATTTAAAAAGTAATCCTCCGAAGAGACAGAATCTAGTTTAAATGGGCGCTCTCCCATCTGAGTGCTAACCAGGCATGACCCTATTTAGCTTCTGAGATCAGGCCACTTGCGGGTTTAAACTTGACAACGTGGATCGTGCACCCCACATCTATCTCCAATGAAAGCATATGGAGGGTGAGCTGGTTTGGACATTTACCAAGAGTGTGGGTCACGCTGTTTGCCTATAAAATATTAGCCCATTGAAGTCTGTGCTGCTGGGAAACTGCTTACAACTTCTTATCTTATCGAGTAATTGTGTAAAATTGTGTAAAATTCAATAAAAATGAGCAATAGACTACAATGATGACAAGACTAGGGGCACGTGCACTATATCTTCTACTTAGTGCCCCAGGTCTTCTACTGAGCATCCCAGATCCTCTACTGAGTGTCCAGGGTCTTCTACTAAGTGCCCCAGATTTTCTACTGAGTGCCCCAGGTCTTCTACTGAGTATCCCATATCCTCTATTAAATGCTTGTCTTCTGCTGAACGCCCCAGATCTTCAACTAACTGCCCAAGTTTCCTACTGCATGCCCCAGATCTTCTACTGAGCGCCCCAGGTCTCCAACTGAGTGCCCAAGATCTTCTACTGAGTGCCCCAGGTCTTCTACTGAGTGCCCCAGGTCTTCTACTGAGTGCCCCACGTCTTCTACTGAGTGTCCTAGGTCTTCTACTGAGTGCCCCCACATCATCTACTGAGTGCCCCGGGTCTTCTACTGTGTGTCCCAGATCTTCTACAGAGTGCCTGGGTCCCCTACTGAGTGTCCCAAGTCTCCTAGTGAGTGGTCTCGATTTTCTACCATGTGCCCTGGGTCTTCTACAGAGTGTCCCATATCTTCTACTGAGTGCCCCAGCTACTATAATGAGTGCAACCAGAACTTCTACTGAGTGCACCAATTCTTCTACTTTGTGTCCTAAGTGTTCTACTGAGTGCCCCAGATCTTCTACTAAGTGTCCTGGGTCTTCTACTGATTGCCCCGGGTCTTTAACTGAGTTCCCTCCTTCCTCTACTGAGTGCACCAGTTCTTCTACTTTGTGTCCTAGGTGTTCTACTGAGTTCCCCAGTTCTTCTACTGTGTGCCCTAGGTCTTCTACTGAGTGCCCCGGGTCTTCTACTGAGTGCCCCAAGTCTTCTACTGTGTGCCCTAAGTCTTCTACTGAGTGCCCCAAGTCTTCTACTGTGTGCCCTAAGTCTTCTACTGTGTGCCCTAAGTCTTCTACTGTGTGCCCTAAGTCTTCTACTGAGTGCCCCAAGTCTTCTTCTGTGTGCCCTAAGGCTTCTACTGTGTGCCCTAAGTCTTCTACTGTGTGCCCTAAGTCTTCTACTGTGTGCCCTAAGTCTTCTACTGTGTGCCCTAAGTCTTCTACTGTGTGCCCTAAGTCTTCTACTGTGTGCCCTAAGTCTTCTACTGTGTGCCCTAAGTCTTCTACTGTGTGCCCTAAGTCTTCTACTGTGTGCCCTAAGTCTTCTACTGTGTGCCCTAAGTCTTCTACTGTGTGCCCTAAGTCTTCTACTGTGTGCCCTAAGTCTTCTACTGTGTGCCCTAAGTCTTCTACTGTGTGCCCTAAGTCTTCTACTGTGTGCCCTAAGTCTTCTACTGAGTGCCCTAAGTCTTCTACTGAGTGCCCCAAGTCTTCTTCTGTGTGCCCTAAGGCTTCTACTGTGTGCCCTAAGTCTTCTACTGTGTGCCCTAAGTCTTCTACTGTGTGCCCTAAGTCTTCTACTGTGTGCCCTAAGTCTTCTACTGTGTGCCCTAAGTCTTCTACTGTGTGCCCTAAGTCTTCTACTGTGTGCCCTAAGTCTTCTACTGTGTGCCCTAAGTCTTCTACTGTGTGCCCTAAGTCTTCTACTGAGTGCCCCAAGTCTTCTTCTGTGTGCCCTAAGGCTTCTACTGTGTGCCCTAAGTCTTCTACTGTGTGCCCTAAGTCTTCTACTGTGTGCCCTAAGTCTTCTACTGAGTGCCCCGGGTCTTCTACTGTGTGCCCCAGGTCTTTAAACTGAGTTCCCCCCTTCCTTTACTGAGTGCACCGATTCTTCTACTTTGTGTCGTAGGTGTTCTACTGAGTGCCCCGCATCATCTACCGAGTGCCCCAGGTCTTCTACCGTGTGCCCCAGGTCTTCAACTGAGTTCCCCCCTTCCTCTACTGAGTGCACCGGTTCTTCTACTTCGTGTCCTAGGTGTTCTACTGAGTGTTCCGGGTCTTTTACTGGGTGCCCCAGATGTTCTACTGAGTGTCTCGTGTCTCAGTTGAGATATGGAGATGATACATTTTTTGCATAATACAGTTGTGTAACACGGTGTCATTTATCTACTTTATAATTCATCTACCCTGTTTCCCTGAAAATTAGACCTATCCCGAAAATAAGACCTAGTACTATTTTTGGGAATTGCTAAAATATAAGACCTACCCCGAAAATAAGACCTAGTTATGACCATTCCCAGGGCCGGTGGTGGCATGAGGGGGAACTTGGAGAGGCGGGAGAGAATCAGCGGTGCCAACGGAGCAAGCGCTAGAGGAAGCAAGGCGGCACCGGAGGCAGCAGAGCCGCATAAGCCGATGCCTCCTCTATAGCGCCGGCTCCTGTCATAGGCGGAGTGATACCGAATGCACTCCGCCTGTGAGGAATCCATAGTGAAAGCGCGCTTCGCTCATTCTGGCCAGCGATTGGTTACCAAATTGCTCTTGAAAAGGTGCAGCACCCCTGATTGCCCTGATCACCATATTTTTGTACATGAATAAGTGTGGATTGTTGTACATTAAAAAAAGAAAAATAAGACCCACCCCAAAAATAAGACCCACCCCAAAAATAAGACCTAGGTGTGTTTTTTTGTGTGTCTTTTAGTGTCTTATTTTCGGGGAAACACGGAATTAATATGTTTAATTTCTAAGCAGTGATAATATATTTGGTTTGTATTCCAGTCATGTCACCACAATGTAACTTCACAGTTTTCAGACCAAATTTCTTCCGTTAAGATGATTTTAATTCTAAAACATATCACGCTCTATACAATCTGATTGTACAACCTGCTTTAGATCTACCATCATCTATGCAGTACAAGGACCGGTCTCATTTGATACGAACTGAATAGATTGTTTGGGTTTGTCTTCATATTGCAGTTTTGGCAACTCTGAAGGAGACTGTACAATCTGATTGTATAATATATTTTCTCCAAACTTGTCAAGGTCTAATACCTGCCACTCAACATTTTAATCTGTGTGCCCAGAGGTACCCCCTGGTCTATCAGGACCCTAGAAAAGTCCCTGGGTGTGACCCTTAATCAGGAGGTGCACGGACAAACTTGACATTCAGTTCAGTGTGGAAAAAAGTGCCATTAACAATATTTACTTTCTCTTATAATGATACAGGCTCTTGCAGTTTCCTTTTCTGCTCCATGGGAAATATTCCACCTGTGTATGCTGCTACGAGGGAAGCGGACGCATAGAGGGACACAGTCCACAGCAGTGTCGGGAGAAGGTCCTTAAGCACCCAAGACGGAAAGGCCAAAGTGCCCCCCATTAGCTGTGAACTACTTCCATTCTTGCTCATTTTGCACCCCCTCCTGCTGATGCACTCAAGGCAGCTGCCTCTTCTGCTGACCCCTCAGCCCGGCCCTGGTCCACAGCAACCAAAAAGAACCCGCCTTGTAGTTTTGGATCAAAGAGAAGTCTTAGAAACCCCTGTAAAGTTTTTATTGCAGCCGTTGGCCCTGCTGGGGAGATTCATCCTCTTTTATCCTGAGGACCATTGATGGTAAATCCAAAATGTAACAGTTGCCACCAAAACAGGAGGTGAAGGGAAATCAACCAATGGGGACACCTGTTCTGGTGATGTCGGTATAAAAGGGATTCTCTTTAGTTTGGAGAGATTTCTTCTCATTCCCAGTTATGTCTTCAAGGGAGGAAGTGACACAGGCAGCAAAATAAATGTAAAGTATCTGGACAAATCTAAAGTTGTAGACACGGCTGGATTTCCCACAAGGCCAACAGAGGTCCGGCCTCTGGGCAGCAGGGAGTAGAGGGGCAGCAGGGGTGTGGAATTCCTATCTCCCGACGCATGGAACATGCAGTTCTGGGCACCAGACGGCAGCGGCGTAACCAGAGTTATGGGTGCCTGTGGCAGAAATTTTTTTTTCATCCCCCCCATTATATAAACATCCACTGGAACTGTACCCCACACCTCCCTGGATTGTGATAGGTGGCTGAGCGGGGTGGGAGGAGAGACACCGGCCGCTCACAGCGCTCTCTTCCCGCAGCGCTCGGCCGGCTGTCACTTTCTCTCCTCCCCGCTGGGACACACACAACGGCAGGAAAATGGCACTTTCGGCATTTAGACAAAGGTGCCATTTTCGGCCGGTGGCCAGCGCCCCTCTTCAGCTTTGCGCCCGGGGCCAGCGCACCGGCTGCCCCCCCGGTTGTTACACCACTGCCAGGCGGGTAGTTGTTTGCTACATTTAGCCCTGCTTTGGGCAAGCAGGGCTAAATGTACAGCACGGAAGCCGCCGCTAGTTTTCTACAAGTGATCTCGCCGATGTCGCCGAGGACACTTGTATGCAGCCTGCATACAGGGGTGCGCATTGAGGAACCTGGCATTGGGGCAGCAGAGAGAGTAAATCCGGCCCTGGTTGTAGGGGTTCCAGATTGTATCCCAAACCTAAAAAAGTAGCCTTCAGTGCACTTTATTAATGATTATTTATGAATGGTTGCTGCTGGGGGATTAGTGCATTGTGCACACCATCGCTGCTTTCCGTTTCAGCATTATTGTCTCTGACTCTCTAAGTTATTGTGACATGCTTTAAATGTGCAGGCTCTTGTTAGCAGAGAGCAGAGTACATATTCATGAACTAGACAGACCCCCTTTTTATTTGGAAAGAGATCGTGATTGGCTGTGGGAGGGTCAGGGGGAGCCTGCAAGGGTTGGGAGGGACAATAAACAGAGGAAACAGGCTGACTTCATGTAAAGTCCCTCATGCTGTGAGCTCACCAGTGGAAATGTCACTGACCTCCAGGTCTGCACTGGTGACCAGCCACACATGAAACTGCATCACCCTCCAGAGCAAACCTTATAGTCTCCATGCATCCAGCTGTAGAGTGCAAGCTCCTGGATCCAGGGAGCCACAGAGAGGGGTGAAGCTCAAATCAGGGCTGTTCACTGGCTGCTGAGGTTTAACCCCCTCCCTGGCTCTCCCCTGCATGCCAAAGAAGTCCTGTGAGATTTAGCATATGGGTTAGAAGGGGAGAGGCTGACATGTTTCTGGCTTCTCACTCCCAGTCTGCACAGGGGACATATGCCGCTCCCTGCCCCAAAGAGCTAGCAATCTATAAAGTAGAACTGCCTCTTTCTCTGCCCAAGGAGCTAGCACTCTATACTGGGGACATATCCCACTCCCTTCCCAATT
Source organism: Nanorana parkeri (assembly GCF_000935625.1). Classification (NCBI taxonomy): domain Eukaryota; kingdom Metazoa; phylum Chordata; class Amphibia; order Anura; family Dicroglossidae; genus Nanorana; species Nanorana parkeri. The sequence goes on along the minus strand of NW_017306756.1, from coordinate 972,795 downwards.
TATAAAGTGAAACTATCACTCGCTCTAACCCTAGGAGCTGGCAATCAGTACAGGGGACCTATCTCGATCCCTGAACCAGGAGCTATCAATCTATACAAGGGTATTTCTGCTCTCCCTGGCCTAGGAGCTATTGGTCTACACAGTGGACCTGTCCCTTCCTTGCTCCAAGAGCTAACACTCTATACAGAGGAACTACCTCTTTCCCTGCCCAAGGAGCTAGCATTCTGTACAGGGGACCTGCCTTGCTCATTACCCTGGGAGCTAGCACTCTATACAGGGGACCTACCTGGAGCCGTGCCCTAGGAGCTAGCACTCTATACAGGGGACCTACCTCGCTCCCTGTCCTAGGAGCTAGCACTCTATACAGGGGACCTACCTCGCTCCCTGCCCTGGGAGCTAGCACTCTATACAAGGGAAGTATCTCGATCCCTGAACCAGGAGCTATCAATCTATACAAGGGTATTTCTGCTCTCCCTGGCCTAGGAGCTATTGGTCTACACAGTGGACCTGTCCCTTCCTTGCTCCAAGAGCTAACACTCTATACAGAGGAACTACCTCTTTCCCTGCCCAAGGAGCTAGCATTCTGTACAGGGGACCTGCCTTGCTCATTACCCTGGGAGCTAGCACTCTATACAGGGGACCTACCTGGAGCCGTGCCCTAGGAGCTAGCACTCTATACAGGGGACCTACCTCGCTCCCTGTCCTAGGAGCTAGCACTCTATACAGGGGACCTACCTCGCTCCCTGCCCTGGGAGCTAGCACTCTATACAAGGGAAGTATCTCGATCCCTGTCCCAGGAGCTAGCACTCTATACAGGGGAAGTATCTCGATCCCTGTCCCAGGAGCTAGCTCTCATAGAATCTGTGCATTGCCCGGGACTCCGATGTCTCTCTCGGCTCTCAGCAGCAGAGAAGTTCCCGAAGTTCGGTGTGTTCGGGGCGCCCCTAGTGGTCAATGATCGACTGAAACCAGTGCAGCCCGGACATCGATCGTCTTTCGTTGGGATACCTCCGCACCGACCGATTATTAACGATTATTATTCATGAGGCGGCCCGGCACACCTACCCACGGCACCCCGGGGAGGAGCGGGGGAGGGGACTGTCACTGCATCCCTTATAACCTCCCTGTGGAGAGGAGGACAGGACTGTGCTGGGACTGAGCGCAGGGAGGACCAGGTGAGTGCTGCAGTGTGCGGCTGGAGGAGCGAGACTGCCTCTGTGTTTACCTAGTATTACCCACCCTGCCACCCACTCTCTGTGTGCCCAGTACTACCCACCCTCCCTAATGTGTGTGCCCAGTACTACCCATCCTGTCACCCCATCTGTGTGTTCCCTGTACTACCCACCCTCCCTAATGTGTGTGCCCAGTACTACCCATCCTGTCACCCCATCTGTGTGTTCCCTGTACTACCCACCCTCCCTAATGTGTGTGCCCAGTACTACCCATCCTGTCACCCCATCTGTGTGTTCCCTGTACTACCCACCCTCCCTAATGTGTGTGCCCAGTACTACCCATCCTGTCACCCCATCTGTGTGTTCCCTGTACTACCCACCCTCCCTAATGTGTGTGCCCAGTACTACCCATCCTGTCACCCCATCTGTGTGTTCCCTGTACTACCCACCCTCCCTAATGTGTGTGCCCAGTACTACCCATCCTGTCACCCCATCTGTGTGTTCCCTGTACTACCCACCCTCCCTAATGTGTGTGCCCAGTACTACCCATCCTGTCACCCCATCTGTGTGTTCCCTGTACTACCCACCCTCCCTAATGTGTGTGCCCAGTACTACCCATCCTGTCACCCCATCTGTGTGTTCCCTGTACTACCCACCCTCCCTAATGTGTGTGCCCAGTACTACCCATCCTGTCACCCCATCTGTGTGTTCCCTGTACTACCCACCCTCCCTAATGTGTGTGCCCAGTACTACCCATCCTGTCACCCCATCTGTGTGTTCCCTGTACTACCCACCCTCCCTAATGTGTGTGCCCAGTACTACCCATCCTGTCACCCCATCTGTGTGTTCCCTGTACTACCCACCCTCCCTAATGTGTGTGCCCAGTACTACCCATCCTGTCACCCCATCTGTGTGTTCCCTGTACTACCCACCCTCCCTAATGTGTGTGCCCAGTACTACCCATCCTGTCACCCCATCTGTGTGTTCCCTGTACTACCCACCCTCCCTAATGTGTGTGCCCAGTACTACCCATCCTGTCACCCCATCTGTGTGTTCCCTGTACTACCCACCCTCCCTAATGTGTGTGCCCAGTACTACCCATCCTGTCACCCCATCTGTGTGTTCCCTGTACTACCCACCCTCCCTAATGTGTGTGCCCAGTACTACCCATCCTGTCACCCCATCTGTGTGTTCCCTGTACTACCCACCCTCCCTAATGTGTGTGCCCAGTACTACCCATCCTGTCACCCCATCTGTGTGTTCCCTGTACTACCCACCCTCCCTAATGTGTGTGCCCAGTACTACCCATCCTGTCACCCCATCTGTGTGTTCCCTGTACTACCCACCCTCCCTAATGTGTGTGCCCAGTACTACCCATCCTGTCACCCCATCTGTGTGTTCCCTGTACTACCCACCCTCCCTAATGTGTGTGCCCAGTACTACCCATCCTGTCACCCCATCTGTGTGTTCCCTGTACTACCCACCCTCCCTAATGTGTGTGCCCAGTACTACCCATCCTGTCACCCCATCTGTGTGTTCCCTGTACTACCCACCCTCCCTAATGTGTGTGCCCAGTACTACCCATCCTGTCACCCCATCTGTGTGTTCCCTGTACTACCCACCCTCCCTAATGTGTGTGCCCAGTACTACCCACCTTCCCTAATGTGTGTGCCCAACCTGACACCCCCTCTGTGTGTGCCCTGTACTACCCACCCTCCCTAATGTGTGTGCCCACCCTGCCACCCCCTCTGTGTGTGCCCTGTACTACCCACCCTCCCTAATGTGTGTGCCCACCCTGCCACCCCCTCTGTGTGTGCCCTGTACTACCCACCCTCCCTAATGTGTTTGCTTACCCTACCCTACTGGTCTCCTTTCCCCATGCTTGTTCCCAATGCTATCCACCGCTCCGTACCCAACGATTCCCAATATCTCCATCCCCACTGTGTGCCCCCCAATACCTTTCTGCCGACTTCATGTACCCCGTACTCAATACCTTCCCTTGCTACTGTATGTGCACAATACTACCCGAGACCCTAACTGCATGCCAACCCCAGTACACTCCATCCCATTGTGTGTGCCCAATACCCTCTCCATAGTGGAAGCGCCTCTGTCTTTTGTATATATACTAACCCAATACCCGTACTGTGTGCCGCCGTACCCTCCGTCCCTGCTCTGTGTACCCAACACTACTCAATGATCCCTCTTGCACTGTCTACTCCCTACCCAGTGTCCTCATTATGTGCCTCCAATACTGTGTTGCGATATTTTATTGGATGTTTACAAAATCGCAACACAAATACCCTCTGACCTATTTCATGTGCCCGGTATTATCCAGCACCCTCCCAGAGTCCCCATCCACAGTGTGTACCCCACCCCCAATACTTTCTGTTTTCTTCCCTCCAGTGCCCTTCCTTTGTACACTGTGTGCCCGTTTCCCAGTTCATGTCCTTCTGCCTTGTCGTCACAACCCCCAATTTCTGACCTGTCCATGTGCCTGCCTCATGTGTACCCCACCTTGTAGCTCCAATGTGCCCTCCGGTGCCCAGCGTTATCTCATTGTGTTATCGTTGTTTGGTCTGGTCTCCTCCAGATCACATGACGATTGTGCTGTATATTGTGCTGTATATTGTGCTGTATATTGTGCTGTATATTGTACTGTATATTGTGCTGTATATTTTGCTGTATATTGTGCTGTATATTGTGCTGTATATTGTGCAGTATATCGTGCTGTATATCGTGCTGTATATTGTGCAGTATATTGTGCTGTATATTGTGCTGTATATTGTGCTGTATATTGTGCTGTATATTGTGCAGTATATTGTGCTGTATATTGTGCTGTATATTGTGCTGTATATTGTGCAGTATATTATGCTGTATATTGTGCTGTATATTGTGCTGTATATTGTGCTGTATATTGCGCTGTATATTGTGCAGTATATTGCGCTGTATATTGCGCTGTATATTGTACTGTATATTGTACTATTTAGTGAACATTGTGCGGTCAGGTTTTTGTTGTGTTGTGTATACAGTGATAGAGGCCAAATAAGTGTACCTGTCACATGCCAAGAGATCCATCAGTCTGCCATGTAAGGATTTTATGCCACACCTCTATGGAGAAGAGTGAGAGGTTACTTTCACATTTCACTAACAATGTTTACAAACTTGGGCAGAGCGGAACGTTTTGCGGCTGTGTTGCAGTGTATTGCTGTCAGTCTGTGCTCTGCATTCTGCTGCCTATTTCTGTACTGCTCTCAGTCTGTGCTCCGCTGTCAGTCTGTGCTCCGCTGTCAGTCTGTGCTCCGCTGTCAGTCTGTGTGCTGCATTCTGCAGTTTGTCTGTATGCTGTATTCTGTGTGCTACTGTCACTCTGTGTGCTGCATTTTGTGCGGTGCTGTCAGTCTGTGTGTTGCTGTCACTCCGTGTGCTGCTGTCAGTATGTGTTTGCATTCAGCTGTCTGCCTGTGTGTGGCTGTCTATCTATGTTTTGCTGTCAGCCTGTGCACTGCACTCTGTCTGTATGCTGTCAGACATTTTGCTGCACTATGTGTGCTGCTGTCAGTCAGTGTTTCTGCATTCTGTTGTCAGTCTGTGCGCTTCTGTCTGTCTGTGTACTGTCTGTCTGTGTGCCGCTGTCAGTCAGTGTTTTCCGCATTCTGCTGTCAGTCTGTGCGCTTCTGTCTGTGTTCTGCTGTTTGTCCTTGTGCTGCTCTCACTCTGTGTGCTGCTAACTGTCTTTGTGCTCTTGCTTGTCTGTGTTCTGTTGTCACCCTGTGCGCTGTACTCTGCTGTCAGCTTGTGTGCTGCATTCTGTATGCTGCTGTCACTCTGCGTGCTGTCACTCTGCGTGCTGTCACTCTGCGCGCTGTCACTCTGTCTGCTGCTGTCCCAACTGGTGCAGATTCAGGAACGTTCGCAAACAGAATTCTCTGGCTCTGGCCAGGCAGTTCCCAAACAAAGCACACCCCTGTTGTTGGGTAAATAAAGGGCGCCGAAACAAAAGGTGAAAATGTGCAAAAGTGCCTTTCATTGTTTACAATTAGAAGAGAGAGATGGGACTTGTAGTCCTTCCAATTGCAGATCCTGCGAATAGATATGCAAATGAACAGAGTGGGTGGAGCCATAGCCTTAAAGTGCATGTCCACCCTAAGAATAGACTTGTCTGATTTCCCCCTCTTCTGCTCTGTGTGATTTACCATAGAAAGCGTTTTGTTATATCTGCGTACTTCATGCGTTATCTCAAACAGCGCTTCTAGATCTTATCTTGGCCTACAGAATGGTTAGACACTTAAATGAGAACTAGGGGGTTAAGGCTTTTCCCCATAGTTCTCCTTAGGGTAACGGGAGGACACAAACTAGCGTCCTCCCGTCACCCTAAGCTCAGTATACCGAGCTGTATCACGCGGTATACTGAGATGCCGCAGCTGAAGCGGATGCCAATTATGTCTGGATCTGCCCAGCTGCGTGAGTGACAGCTGGCTCTGCCTATCTAGAGGCAGAGACAGCTGTACCCGCCCCCTCCCCCGTCCGACAGTCAGCGCTGGCGGAGGGGGGAATCCAGCCCCTCCCCTGTCACGGCAGAGAGCAGTGACAGGATAGAGAGGTGAGTGAACGCCGGTATGTGTTCGCTCACCTCCCGATCTACTGAGCCGACCTGTGACAGTCTCATTGTCACAGGTCGGCTAGAACTATGAGGTGAGTGAAAAGCACTCGTCTCATGGTTCTCCTTTAATGGGGTGAAGCTCTGAGAGTGGGAGCGGTTGGGTAGTTTGGTCAAATACACCGGGCAGGGCTGACACCACTCAATGCTGTGTGTTGCCAGCCCACAGACAGTAATAAGGAGCTCCTGTGCCAATCCGCTGCATAGACATCTATGGGCTGGCCAATGGTGTACGCAGAGGGAGCTCAGTGCTGCAATGGAAGGATCACATCTTGCTGTTCCATATTTCATGTAACTACTAGAAAATGTTCCGTTATCTTTAACAGACCGCAGACTACCCATCATGAATACATTCCTGGAGATAGAGAGCCTGAGGGCCGAAGGAGCTGACACCTAACCCTTCATTTAGTGTTATCACATGTCTGCCGGCACCGGCACTGCCCTGACTGGTTCCTGAATTCTATAGCCATGTGTCCATTCCTGCATTAAAGTGACGGTACACCCTGTAATGGATTTTTACATCCCAGTGCTGCACTCTCTGATCTGCTCACAGGTCTCCCGAAGGACAATAGTGATTCCCATGTATAGAAATGATAAGACGGAATAAAGAGTTTGGCCGTGTCAGCCAATCAGATGCCTGCGTTCATTTTCTAACCTGATCTAGAGAAATGGCAGCTGGAATCCGCCTGGTTACTGCGAGGAACATGGAGGTTGTGCCGCCCGAACTTCCCACGGTGACCAGTCGGAGCCCTTTCTGCATTTTCCCTGACGGTTAGAGCTTGAACCTGATTGGTCAGTCTGGGGACGTTTATATTCCGCAGTCGCCATGAATAGTTGGTGCCGGCTCCGCTCTTATCTGGAATTCCTCCCCTCCGTGTCTCATCGCCCCGTTGGCTCTCCGTGTCCTCCCTCCAAGATGACACAATGTTTGTCTGTGGGAGAGGAGGGAATAGTTCTGTACACGTTGCCAGTTGGGTGAAAGTTTAAATCCCCCGACAATGAATGTTACAGATACGTGGCCCCGGATTCTGCACACAAGGTGGGATGGAAAACAAGAACTGACTATGATTGGCTAGTTGACAATTGATATTTCAGCTATAGATGGAGTCTGCTGGGCCGAGTCATCTCCTGGCCTTCTATATCTCCCGAGGTCTACCACGGGGAGATCTGTCCGCCATAGTCCCTGGCTTTATTCCCGCCCACCCCTCATCCCTGTCCCCATGGAGTGTTCCTATCCACCTCTATGTGTCCCTGCTCCCAGCTGGGGGTGTGGCAGGGGTAATTGCATAGAGCTGGGGTGTGTGGCGGGGTAATTCCATATAACTGGGAGTGTACTCGGGGTAAATCCATATTACTGGGGGTGGGCAGGGGTAATTGCATAGAGCTGGGCGGTGTGGGAGGGGTAGTTGCATAGAGCTGGAGTGTGTGGGAGGGGTAATTCCATATACCTGGAGGTGTGTGGCGGGGTAATTCCATATAACTGGGAGTGTAGTCGGGGTAATTCCATATAACTGGAGGTGTGGCAGGGGTAATTCCATATAACTGGAGGTGTGTCGTATCCTAGTGGAAATGGGTGACAAGTGAAGAAAACACCCCAAAATCGGGGTGTGCTGCGGTACTGGTGACCCAGAGATAATAATTCCAAGTCTGGAGGTCCCAGTCCGACTCTACGGTGCAGAAGCACTACAATTCCCAGCGTCCCCTCCCGGGCCAGCAGTACTGCAGCATTTATAATTAGAGTTCCCAGAGATAATGGGAGGGAGATCTCGGCCCAGGAGCTGACACTCCGATGTCATACATATGAATAGCTATGAATAGCGGGGAGGATCCATCCATTGTGCTGTCATTGGGCCGGCCTCGCCCTCCTCGCCCTGCGGCACATTCATTCAGCCTGACGCATTGTATAAACAACAGCGGGGCAGGTCTGGACCTTCCTGGCCAGTATTTCAGGTTTGGCTGGAGGGCTCTGAGCCCCCCGCCGGGGGCCCTGTATAGGGGCCCCTCTGACCTGTTTCTCCTGTAAGGCCGGCTGTCCAATGATGTCCAGTAGAGAATGATATTCAGGTCATGTAGATGTCAGTGAAGGTGGAAGTAAAAAAAAAAACGACAAAAATTATACAATGTGTCCGAGTCCCCCGAGACTTCCTTCTATCGTCTGTTGATCCCGCCAGTAAGGCTCCATCACACCAGTCTATGGGGCGGATTGTATGAGTCCTATGAATGGCCCTGAGGGAGTTGCCCCATGCTGGAGTGACCTGCGGACGATCGGCCCCCGACAAACACTGCTTGCAACCAGAGCCAATCATCCGCAGGACAAAGCAGCATGTGAACGACCGCAAACAGTTGTGGGTGTTGTCAGCTGGCACTGCACTGTGACTCCGACCAGCAACTGTTTGCATGAGTCTCATGGAGCAATTCATGTAAGGGCCCCTTCTCCACTGACCACCAATGTAAGGGCCCCTTCTCCACTGACCGCCAATATAAGGGCCCCTTCTCCACTGACCACCAATGTAAGGGCCCCTTCTCCACTGACCACCAATGTAAGGGCCCCTTCTCCACTGACCACCAATGTAAGGGGCCCTTCTCCACTGACCACCAAGGTAAAGGGTCCTTCTCCACTGACCACCAATGTAAGGGGCTCTTCTCCACTGACCCCCTCAGCAAGGGGCCCTTCTCCACTGACCACCAATGTAAGGGGCCCTTCTCCACTGACCACCAATGTAAGGGGCCCTTCTCCACTGACCACCAATGTAAGGGGCTCTTCTCCACTGACCACCAATGTAAAGGGTCCTTCTCCACTGACCACCAATGTAAGGGGAAGACCTTCTCCACTCCACCAATGTAAGGGGCTCTTCTCCACTGACCACCTCAGTAAGGGGCCCTTCTCCACTGACCACCAATGTAAGGGGCCCTTCTCCACTGACCACCAATGTAAAGGGTCCTTCTCCACTGACCACCAATGTAAGGGGAAGACCTTCTCCACTCCACCAATGTAAGGGGCTCTTCTCCACTGACCACCTCAGTAAGGGGCCCTTCTCCACTGACCACCAATGTAAGGGGCCCTTCTGCACTGACCACCTAAACCAACCAATCAGCTTCTCTCTTTCATTTCCAAAGCTTTACTGAACAATCTGAAGAGAGATGCTGATTGGTTGCCACGGGTGACAGCTCCAGATTCTGTCTGCGCCAGTTTTGATAAATCCCCCCCCCCCTTTGTGCTCCATGCTCG
>NW_017306756.1:952442-963453 GCF_000935625.1 Nanorana parkeri | reverse complement strand
GTGCTCCATGCTCGTCCCTCTATAATTTGGGGTCACACCTGGGGCGGAGCTCCGCTTTGCCTTGTTACAATGTATCAGTGTCGACTTTTGTTTAATCGTTTTAAAATCTATTTAAAGTTTTTACATTTCATTTAAAGTTTAAAAAAATCTTTCCTGACCCCCCCCCCCTGGCGGTCATGGGGTCTCCACCCCAAACACCCTCCCCGCCATCTCCGGTTTGTCTTCGCCGCGCCTTCTGCGAGATTTCTCCTCTGATGCCGGCTTGTATCCCTCTCTTCTCCTTCTCTGTATACATTGTATCCCCCTCTTCTCCTCCTCTGTATAAATTGTATCCCCCCGTTCTCCTCCTCTGTATGCATTGTATCTCCCGTTCTCCTCCTCTGTATACATTGTATCCTCCTCTTCTCCTCCTCTGTTTACATTGTATCCCCCTCTTCTCCTCCTCTGTATACATTGTGTCCCCCTCTTCTCCTCCTCTGTATGCATTGTATCTCCCGTTCTCCTCCTCTGTATACATTGTATCCTCCTCTTCTCCTCCTCTGTTTACATTGTATCCCCCTCTTCTCCTCCTCTGTATACATTGTGTCCCCCTCGTTCTCCTCCTCTTTATACATTGTATCTCCCGTTCTCCTCCTCTGTATACATTGTCTCCCCCTCTTCTCCTCCTCTGTATACATTGTCTCCCCCTCTTCTCCTCCTCTGTATACATTGTCTCCCCCTCTTCTCCTCCTCTGTATACATTGTCTCCCCCTCTTCTCCTCCTCTGTATACATTGTCTCCCCCTCTTCTCCTCCTCTGTATACATTGTCTCCCCCTCTTCTCCTCCTCTGTATACATTGTCTCCCCCTCTTCTCCTCCTCTGTATACATTGTCTCCCCCTCTTCTCCTCCTCTGTATACATTGTCTCCCCCTCTTCTCCTCCTCTGTATACATTGTCTCCCCCTCTTCTCCTCCTCTGTATACATTGTCTCCCCCTCTTCTCCTCCTCTGTATACATTGTCTCCCCCTCTTCTCCTCCTCTGTATACATTGTCTCCCCCTCTTCTCCTCCTCTGTATACATTGTCTCCCCCTCTTCTCCTCCTCTGTATACATTGTCTCCCCCTCTTCTCCTCCTCTGTATACATTGTCTCCCCCTCTTCTCCTCCTCTGTATACATTGTCTCCCCCTCTTCTCCTCCTCTGTATACATTGTCTCCCCCTCTTCTCCTCCTCTGTATACATTGTCTCCCCCTCTTCTCCTCCTCTGTATACATTGTATCCCCCTCTTCTCTTCCTCTGTATACATTGTATCTCCCTCTTCTCCTCTCTATACATTGTATCTCCCGTTCTCCTCCTCTGTATACATTGTCTCCCCCTCTTCTCCTCCTCTGTATACATTGTATCCCCCCGTTCTCCTCCTCTGTATACATTGTATCCCCCTTCTCCTCCTCTGTATACATTGTATCTCCCGTTCTCCTCCTCTGTATACATTGTATCCCCCTCTTCTCCTCCTCTGTATACATTGTATCTCCCGGCGCCTCTTCTGATTGGCTGCGTTGAAACAAATCTTTCCTCTCTGTCCCATCCCCCCGGGCCTGGCAGTGCTCCTGATTGGTGGTTTCTGGCAGGTTGTCAGTTACAGGCGGAGCAATTACTTGTGAATGTCGTCGTTGTGTGTGATGAGCTCCGGCTCCTCTCCTCGTACTAATCACTTTCCCACTTCAAAGTTTCCTGACAGGACCGGCTCCACCCCCCCCCGCAGCGTGCCAACACAGCTCCGCTCCGTGCCGCCGACGGGAGCCGCCATCCGCGACAGGCCAGGTAACGGCGCCTCTTCTTCTCTTTACCTCTCATGTTCCCAAATCTGCAGTTTAAGGTGGAGAAATGTGTAGGATGATCAGGGGGGATCAGTGGGGGGTGACACCGTTATTTCCTAGTGCAGCAATTCAGCTTCCTGTGTCACCCCAGCCAATCGTTTCTGTCCAGTGAGCAGAGAGCAAAGCTGAGCCAGGATGCGGCTGTGTGTAAATCACGAGACTGACCGGACAGAGTTTGCTCTCCTGTGTGGGGCGGTTGGAGTTCCACCTGCAAGCCGAGCAGACAAGCGGCCGTCTATACGGTTTTCTAATTCTGTTCAGCCAGCTTTGTGATCCAGACAGCACAGCTGGCTCCAGGACACCCCCCAGCGTGCTGATTGGTCAGCTAAAGAAGCAGCTCAGTGATGAACCATCTCTCTGCTCTCTCCTCCTAACAGCATCACAGCAGCGTGTGATTGGCTCCCAGTCTCTCTGTGACAGGAGTCCATTACGAATACAGATCCAGGCGCTCGCACTAGCTGCACGTAGACCTGTGACATTGAACCCGGAGCGGGGGAGGGTGTGATGTTCTGTGTGTGAGTAATGATATTGGGAAATACTGGACCCGTTCCAACTGTGATGTCACCGGCACTGGGAATAATACACTTATAGTATATACACCCCGTATACCACCTGTATACTGATGATGTCATCCATTGTACTATGGTATAGGAGACTTGGGGCTGAGCGGTGAATGTCCGCTGGTGTAAATCCATCGCCAATCACGGCGTTGCAGCGCCCGCCGATGTGCACACGTCACGCTTTCACCGCTGAATGACAGGTAACATCAATGACTATATATGGTCATGACCATATTTGGTCAGTGACGTCACCCGGGACTCCGGACACTGTGTTTACATTACTAGAGTGGCGGGCATCTCAGGTCATCTCAATGACCAAATATGGTCACGACCATATATAGTCAATGATGTCACCCGGGATCCCTGACACTGTGTTTACATTACTGTAGTGCTTGGGATTCCAGGTGATGTAACCCGGGATCCCGGACAGTCGGTGGAATTGATCAAAATTGGATCAAACAGAATCTGAAGCAGTTGGCAACCAATCAGCATCTCTCTTCAGTTTGCTCAGGTAAGATTTGCAAATGAGAGAGAAAAGCTGATTGGTTGCCATGCAAATCTGCTCTACACTTTGTCTGCTCCAGCTTTGATAAATTCCCCTCAATGTATTTAACTGCAGTGTCAGGGATCCCAGGTGATGTCACTGACCAAATATGGGCATGACCATATATAGTCAATGACGTCACCCAGGACCCCGGACACTGTATTTACATTACTGTAGTGCCGGGGATCCCAGGTGATGTCATTGACCAAATATGGGCATGACCATATATAGTCAATGACGTCACCCAGGACCCCGGACACTGTATTTACATTACTGTAGTGCCGGGGATCCCAGGTGATGTCATTGACCAAATATGGGCATGACCATATATAGTCAATGACGTCACCCAGGACCCCGGACACTGTATTTACATTACTGTAGTGCCGGGGATCCCAGGTGATGTCACTGACCAAATATGGGCATGACCATATATAGTGAATGATGGCACCTGGGATCTGCGGGAACCTACTTCTCATCCGTAATCAGTTTGACATACAGAACCGTCTTCATAATACCGACGTTTAGAGTCCCCCCTTAATGTGCACCTGACACCACACAGCGGAGACAGCAGGCTCCGCCTCAAGCTGGCCATACGCTGTACAATCTCCTTCAGATTTACCAACAACTATGTAATATGAGGTCAGACCCAAACAATCCGTTCAACTTGCATGATATCTGTCCGGCCCTTGCACTACATAGGTGACGGTAGATCTGAAGGAGATTGTATAGGGCACGCAATGGGCCTGCCTGGCTGCTAGACCAGTCCCTGCAGCCTCGATCCCCCTCCACTCTGGTGGTCTAAGGTCCCATATTAGACGTGAGGATACCGAGGGCCATACGCTGGAGCGGACGGGGCGCGAGGGCTGAATGGACCGGTATAGCAGCCAGGCAGGTGATTGAGCACTTAACCCTTCCGGTGCTGGGGTAGCCCCGCTGCAAGGGTTACGTCCGAGTGACGTCTACATGAAACACGATCATGAAAATATGGAACAGCAAAGAGCAAACCGCGTGGAAGTCACAGCAGGGATCGGTTTCCCCGGGTGTCACCGTGATGGGAGAGCGATGACAGGTGACTCACGTTTTCCCTTCATAGGATCAGATTGTTACAAAGTATCTGATGTCACATGACCCCCGGCCAGGCTTCTCCTCAGAGCAGTGCATTGTGGGCCGGCGGGTGATTGGCGGTGGCACGGCGGTATCGATACGGCCGGGAGGATGATGTAGGTGTTGGCAGCGGAGCGTCGGTGGCGAGTCTGAGCAGATCCCTCTCGCTGATCGCGTCTCCTGTCTGAATTTTATTTCCTCCTGAGAATTCCTCTCATCGCCCATTTACATCTCTCGCCGTGCGCTGACCCCACCTGCGTCAAGTCGTGCGTTAACATGCGTTGCATTGAAGACAAACGCACCAAAATGTCCAGAAGTTGTCGCAACATTTGCAGCGCTGCCATGCGCCCCGGCACACTTCAACGCAAATGCATTGGGCTGTCATTCATAGACTACTACACCAAGGCTCCGCCTCCCATGTGCTCAGCCTCGCCCCCTAAAAGCAAGAGAGCCCCCCCCCCCCCCCACCCCACCCTCTTCGCTGCCAGACCCGCCTGGCCGCATTACATCAGTCATTTGCGGTGCGTCAAGTTGCGCATTACTAATGCACCAAATCGGACATGCAGCAAATTCCGTAGCGCTGCCATGTGCCTTGGCGCACTTCAACGCATATGCATTTGGCTGTCATTCATATAATACTATACCATGGCTCCGCCTCCTATGTGCTTAGCACCACCCACTAAAAAGAGAAATAACTCCTCCTCCTAGACACCAGCATACAGAGCAGCCACTCCCACTTGCAGCCTGTTTTTAGCTTTCAGATTTCAGTGGCAGTTCCTGATCTATACAATGATCACATGATGTTGGAGTCAACGAATGGGTGTGTCAACTGAAGCCTCCAATCAAATTGCAGCTGTAGGAAAGGGGAGGGATGGGTTGCTATGGGTTATGGTCTCTCAGCTGCATGATTACAAGCCTCCAGTACAGGTGCCCTTGTTGTTGGTAGTTGGCGCTGTGGGCGGAGTCCTGGCACCCGGGCTGGTGGTTGCGCCCTGTTAGCGGTTTATTGCTCGGTGTGTGTTGATCTTGGCAGGGAGGAGGCGGCCGGCGAGTCTGTAATTTGCTGACAATATTATGATTATTGCTGTGTGTAAATATAACGCAGACAAAGGGCGAGGAGGAGCGGTACGATGAAGGGGGGGGGGGCCCCCGGGCGCCGGGAACAAGCGGCATGCTTGTAACCTGTAAGTACGGAATTCCTCCTTCCCGGCACTCATCCCTGGTGGAGTTGGATTCTAATTAAAACCCAACTCCAGCCGGAATCAGTATCGGTGACGCCAGGACCAGAAATGAGGGGAAAAGGGGGTCACAAGGACAGGAAGTGAAAGGAAATGTCATCATTGGGGGCACAAGAAGTTTTTGAAGCTGAAGTATAATTTTTGCCTTCCCCGGTTCCTCCCCTCCCCCCTCATCCCTTTCCATTTTTGTTACATATCTTATGATGTCATCACTGTGCTCTTCCTGCTTCTCTATACAATGCAGACAGATCGTTATGGTGGGAGGAGCCAGCAGGGGGCTGTACATAGCTTCCTGAGCACATCACAGCTCTCAGCCTCAGCACTCCTCTCAACAGCCTAATGCAGGCAGTGGGAGGAGTCATGCAAATATCCAAATGCCTTGATGGGTGGGTGTCAGTCTGGAGAAGTGGGTGTTCCAAGGCAGGCTGTATTTGCATGGGCCACGCCCACATTGGATGCTGAGCCTCTCTAAGGACTGACATCCAGTGAATGAAAGGGGCGTGGCCAGGGACAGTCGGGCTCCCTTCACATATCGCACACTTCAGCGGCCGTGAGATCACGGAAGCTTAGTACATAAGCCGGCCAATGCTGCTACAGGAATGTGCGAGAGAGGCCTGCCTTGTATAATCGCCATGACACATACACCTCGAGGGGAGGGGCTTATCTATGGACTGTGTAACCCCACCTCCCTCGAGCGGAGGCAGAATTTTTTTTGATACTTTGTTATCCTGATGATTCCACAAAATTTAAAGGAGAAACTTTCAATCAGGACACTATTGTGCATTATCTACCTGAAGGTGGTCTTCCAGTTATAGGCGGAGCCTAGCAGGGTGATCCCGCCCCCAGTTTTTTGGCTCTGCCCCCGCCCACCTTAGACCCCAAACCCACGCATAGGGTGCCAGTGCAAGCATGGCAGTTGGGCTTCTGTGGCACATAATATAGGGGCCCATTTACACCTGTGCGTTGCATGAATGCACTGTGAGATGCATGGTGTCAGTGGGCCCTAAAGGTGGAGGGGTGTCCCAGGGTGGGGCTCCCTGTGGCCCCCGGGCCCTGTGGCACCTATGTGGGCTGCTATGACTTCCCCCATGTTATAGCTGGCTGGGCTCGAACCTTGTATTCACATTCATCTGTATTAAGGAGGAGAAATACAGCAGGAAGTGATCTGTGCGCCAGGAAATCGGTTCCCCTCAGGCACAGAACAGGCGACCCAATGGTCTAATGTGCCCATTTATACACAGCCCTGTGGCAGATTGAAACACGAGACTGTCTGTGTCACATGTGCTGGTGTTACCCTCTACCCTCAAGTTACCCCTAAACGGCTGTAGTTGGTGATGCCCTTTACCCCACAGCCTCGGCGCAATCACCCCCCTGTACACACATTCCACCCTTGTTGCAATCTCCAGATGCTGCCCATATCAGCTCTATAATATCTCAATCAAACAGACTGTCCCCAGGCGGAGCCATAAAACGGGACTATAATCAGACTCAGGGCGGGATCTCTCCATTACTTTGTATTATTTTATTTATTTTATGCCCCTTTATGGCACCAACAAATGCTGTATCGCTGTACAGAGCACACAGACTGTTCACACAGTGCTACATCCACCATGGCATGGAACCCTGTGTGAGCGGAATAGGAGAGTCAGGCGAATGTTGGTGGTTAAGGGTTGGAGGGCTTCAAGCCTTCTGCCCTGTATGTTGGTCTCCATTGCCTGGGTGACCCCAAATACCAGACGTGACCTCTTCGATCATAAGGGTTGGAAGACATGCAGGCCTGCTACCCCTATGTGGGTCTCCATTGCCTGGTGACCCCAAATACCAGACGTGACCTCTTCCATCATGAGCAGTGGAGGGTTTCCAAGCCTTCCACCCCTATGTGGGTCTCCATTGCCTGGGTGACCCCAAATACCAGACGTGACCTCTTCCATCATGAGGAGTGGAGGACCTCCAAGTCTTCCACCCCTATGCAGGTCTCCATTGCCTGGTGACCTCAAATAGCAGATGTGACGTCACCTCTTCGATCATAAGGGTTGGAAGTAGGGCTGCAACAACTAATCGACATAATCGATTATAATCGATTATTGTTATGAGGGTTGGAGGGCCGCTAAGCCTTCAACCCTTATGTGGGTCTCTATCACCAAGTAACCGCAAATACCAAACATGACCTCTTCCATCAGCAAAATTCTACATGAATTCCAGAAGAAGAAATTCCTCATCGTACAGAGGAATGTGATATGACCGTTCTAATAGTAGCCAGCTTGAGGTAGCACCAGTGAGATTCTTGCTTGCTTCTGATTGGCCTGATACATCTGGGGAGGAAAACAGCCAGCAGCATTCCATAGCGTTCAACATTTGTAAAACTTTATTAATCGAGGACAACCTTCACGAAGCCCTGCCTGGGACCTCCTCCGCTGGTGGGTGGGACAGCTAAGCCCAGTGGTGGGTGAAAGTCATCAAAGGGGGTAGACCCCTAAACTTTGACGTGGAATAATAAAGTTTTACAAGCGTTGAACATTACTGAGCGCCACCAGCTGTGTTGACAATACGGGGTGAAGACGAGCTCTCTTGCTTGGCAGCTGCACCAGGGTAGCCGAGGGAGTCAATCACTGTAGAGGACACAAGAGCAATGAGAAACTTTTACTTGCACCTCAGGGGGGGAGCTTGCAGGGGGTGTGTCTGGGAATTCCTCCACTACACCACAGACAGGGGCTCCCAGATTACTGACCAAAGAAGAAGGTCTTACGGCAATGCCGGAAGGGGGAACCAAAGCCTGGATCGGGATCTCTTAGCTCTCTGGATGTATCCCTAGGGATAATTATGTGATAAGTGCAGTGTTACAGCCTGAGGTCTGGGGACAGGAGTTAAACTGAAGGACGGGGTTAAGGGTCAGGCTTAGGGGGGGAAGGCAGGGATGTCCTTTGCCTATACCTTGACCCATAATGAGTCCCTCCTTCCCACCTCTGTGTCCCCCTTGAAATGACCCCGTATTAGAATTAGCCCTCCCGTTCTGTATATGGAATTCTTCTCTTCTTTCATTTGATGATTCATTTCGAGTTCCTCCATTTCCGCTCACAATTTGAATATGTCAATTAAGATCCGCTCTGATCTGGATTTGGAGTTTCGTGTTCCATGTTCCATCCCGTTTTGTGTCATCCCATGCTTGTCATGTCATGGACTCTTGCCCAGAGTTGTCCCGTGGCAGGTGCCCGGCCCAGATCTGGGAATACTTTACATTGATGAAATCATTTCCGAAATATTTTCTGGTTGGTATTAGGGAGGGGTTTTAGAGCAAAACAAACCCGTCAGCCCATAATTGAGCACGTCAGTTCCAGGTCATGTGACCTAATGTTGCAACTGTTGGACCCTGGGGCTCTATTGTCATAATGTCAATCAAAGTAAGTGAAGGCTTCACTGATATCAGCACCCACAATGTGCCATGTGACTTTGCACCAGGGCACCGCATCCCCCCTTCATGACATGAAGAAGACATGACATCATTATTACCATTGTAGCAGTTTGATACATGTCGGTCTATAAATACTTCACAATGAGCTAATTCACTACATGTACGGACAGAATACAGAGGCAGCACTGCCGTCTACCTTCAGCACAAGACTGAACCCAATGATGTTCATATGCGCCTATCATTGCCACAGTTAATGCCCGTATCATTGCCATAGAGGATATGTCTGTATCATTGCCATAGAGGATATGTCTGTATCATTGCCATAGAGGATATGCCGTATCATTGCCATAGAGGATATGCCGTATCATTGCCATAGAGGATATGTCTGTATCATTGCCATAGAGGATATGTCTGTATCATTGCCATAGAGGATATGCCGTATCATTGCCATAGAGGATATGCCGTATCATTGCCATAGAGGATATGCCGTATCATTGCCATAGAGGATATGCCGTATCATTGCCATAGAGGATATGCCGTATCATTGCCATAGAGGATATATCCGTATCATTGCCATAGAGGATATATCCGTATCATTGCCATATAGGATATGCCGTATCATTGCCATAGAGGATATATCCGTATCATTGCCATAGAGGATATATCCGTATCATTGCCATAGAGGATATATCCGTATCATTGCCATAGAGGATATATCCGTATCATTGCCATAGAGGATATATCCGTATCATTGCCATGGAGGATATATCCGTATCATTGCCATAGAGGATATATCCGTATCATTGCCATAGAGGATATGCCGTATCATTGCCATAGAGGATATATCCGTATCATTGCCATAGAGGATATATCCGTATCATTGCCATGGACGATATATCTGTATCATTGCCATGGAGGATATATCCGTATCATTGCCATAGAGGATATGTCTGTATCATTGCCACAGTTAATGCCCGTATCATTGCCATAGAGGATATATCCGTATCATTGCCATAGACGATATGTCCGTATCATTGCCATAGAGGATATGCCGTATCATTGCCATAGAGGATATGCCGTATCATTGCTATAGAGGATATGCCGTATCATTGTTATAGAGGATATATCCGTATCATTGCCATAGAGGATATGCCGTATCATTGCCATAGAGGATATGCCGTATCATTGCTATAGAGGATATGCCGTATCATTGCTATAGAGGATATGCCGTATCATTGCTATAGAGGATATGCCGTATCATTGCTATAGAGGATATATCCGTATCATTGCCATAGTAAATACGTCAATATCATTGCCATAGTGGATATGTGCATTCAGCGCACAGTCCAGGGTGCACACCTCTTATGTTTTTTCTTCAGTTTCAACAAACTTTATTTACACCACCGCACGGCCATTTTTGCATCATTACTCCCTCTCGACATGACTCCTCCACTGACGCGTTTCATGGCTCAATCAGTTGTCACCAGAGCAAGTGCTCCCATCGGATCTCCCCTCACTTCATGTACTGACATTAATCATTCTCTCTGGTATAGTAAGTTGAGAGGAAATCCGATGGGGACAATTGTTCTTCTGACAACTGATAAAGACAGGATCTCCTCTCACTTCCTGTTGCATCTCCAGCACAGGAAGTAAAGGAAAGTCTCCCCAATTGGGCACAAACACCACTTTCCCTCTCCAACATAAACTAAAAAATGGCTTTAAATGTACTTTAAAGCTGAAGTTTGGTTCCCCCCCTCCCCTCCCCCTTCTGTTTTCATTACATTCCTTATTTTAGATCCGGTGATGTCATCACTGGGTGTCTGTGCTCCTCTATGCAATGCAGGCAGATCATAGCTGGTGGGCGGAGCTGGCAGTGTGCTGGATGCATTTGCATCTACATCACATGACACAGGGCTTTGCCCCACTTGGAGGGCCCATTCACATTATAGTGTATGGCGCACGCTATTGTACAGCGCATCTGGCGTGCAGTACCGTACACTAGGTGTGTTGCCATTCATTTGAGTGGCACCCCAACGCACCTCCTGGCGACTGCAGTGTGATTTGGGGTACCGCAATACTGTGCGTCGCGATGCATTGCAAAAAAAGTAGCACATGCACTACTTTTTTTTCCACCGCAATGCAATGCATGGTATTGCAGTACCACGTGTCATGTGACGGGTTTGTCACATGACCAGACACAAGGAGCATGCATAGAAGCCTTTCCAACTCTGCTGCATGAGCGCCCCGCTGGTCAGAGGTCTGGCCATGTACACTGCTGGCACTGGATGCTGGAATGAGCA
>NW_017306756.1:947728-952385 GCF_000935625.1 Nanorana parkeri | reverse complement strand
GGGTAAGTTGCGGTGCCATACATTTACAATTACACCCCAGTGCACTAAACCAGCGGACGCCTGACGAAGCCACATCGCATGGTAATGCACCTTTGTGATGCGCTGTGTCAGCCTAAATGGCGCAAGTTCAATTTTAGGTCCACCGTGATACGTTAGCAGCGCATTTGAATGAATGGGCTGCTTTAATGTAATGCACGTCAACGCGTGACATAATACGTCTGCAGACCGATCAGGTGTGAAGGGGCCCTTACTGCAACCTCTGCCGACAGTCCATTCCACGCGTCTACTACTCATACAATAATACTATCCAACATTCCTCCAGTGTCTTTGTTATGACACCCGTCCATCCCCCAGACCCATCGGACGGACCTCCTCACCTGCGTGTTAGGCTGAGGTGTGCGCCGCCAGGCATGTCCCCGCATGCTCTGTGCCATAGCTCAGCGGGGAGCGGCCTGTCACTGGGGATCTTTATCATTTTTGCAGTGAGATGTGGAATTTAACAGAAGCGTGATGTATGTATGGGAGCCGAGCGGTTTTACCCCACTGGGAAACGTCTTAACGTGTGTAGGTAGGATGAGGTCATGGCCCGATATGTCACCACCTGCAAAATTGTCACCATTGTCACCCCCGGGAGAAAAACAATTCATTATACATTGTATGGGAAGATTTCTCTAAGGGAGCAGTGCCAGCAGATCTGACACAGACCTACCATCGATCTGCAGCGATTGTATGAGGTCTGATCAGTCTGCAGCGATTGTATGAGGTCTGATCAATCTGCAGCCGTTGTATGAGGTCTGACTGATCTGCAGCCATTGTATGAGGTCTGACCGATCTGCAGCCATTGTATGAGGTCTGATCAGTCAGCAGCCATTGTATGAGGTCTGAGCGATCTGCAGCCTTTGTATGAGGTCTGATCAGTCAGCAGCCATTGTATGAGGTCTGATCAGTCTGCAGCCATTGTATGAGGTCTGATCAATCTGCAGCCATTGTATGAGGTCTGAGCGATCTGCAGCCTTTGTATGAGGTCTGATCAGTCAGCAGCCATTGTATGAGGTCTGATCAGTCTGCAGCCATTGTATGAGGTCTGATCAATCTGCAGCCATTGTATGAGGTCTGAGCGATCTGCAGCCTTTGTATGAGGTCTGATCAGTCAGCAGCCATTGTATGAGGTCTGATCAGTCTGCAGCCATTGTATGAGGTCTGATCAATCTGCAGCCATTGTATGAGGTCTGAGCGATCTGCAGCCTTTGTATGAGGTCTGATCAGTCAGCAGCCATTGTATGAGGTCTGATCAGTCTGCAGCCATTGTATGAGGTCTGATCAATCTGCAGCCATTGTATGAGGTCTGAGCGATCTGCAGCCTTTGTATGAGGTCTGATCAGTCAGCAGCCATTGTATGAGGTCTGATCAGTCTGCAGCCATTGTATGAGGTCTGATCAATCTGCAGCCATTGTATGAGGTCTGAGCGATCTGCAGCCTTTGTATGAGGTCTGATCAGTCAGCAGCCATTGTATGAGGTCTGATCAGTCTGCAGCCATTGTATGAGGTCTGATCAATCTGCAGCCATTGTATGAGGTCTGAGCGATCTGCAGCCTTTGTATGAGGTCTGATCAGTCAGCAGCCATTGTATGAGGTCTGATCAGTCTGCAGCCATTGTATGAGGTCTGATCAATCTGCAGCCATTGTATGAGGTCTGAGCGATCTGCAGCCTTTGTATGAGGTCTGATCAGTCAGCAGCCATTGTATGAGGTCTGATCAGTCTGCAGCCATTGTATGAGGTCTGATCAATCTGCAGCCATTGTATGAGGTCTGAGCGATCTGCAGCCTTTGTATGAGGTCTGATCAGTCAGCAGCCATTGTATGAGGTCTGATCAGTCTGCAGCCATTGTATGAGGTCTGATCAATCTGCAGCCATTGTATGAGGTCTGAGCGATCTGCAGCCTTTGTATGAGGTCTGATCAGTCAGCAGCCATTGTATGAGGTCTGATCAGTCTGCAGCCATTGTATGAGGTCTGATCAATCTGCAGCCATTGTATGAGGTCTGAGCGATCTGCAGCCTTTGTATGAGGTCTGATCAGTCAGCAGCCATTGTATGAGGTCTGATCAGTCTGCAGCCATTGTATGAGGTCTGATCAATCTGCAGCCATTGTATGAGGTCTGAGCGATCTGCAGCCTTTGTATGAGGTCTGATCAGTCAGCAGCCATTGTATGAGGTCTGATCAGTCTGCAGCCATTGTATGAGGTCTGATCAATCTGCAGCCATTGTATGAGGTCTGAGCGATCTGCAGCCTTTGTATGAGGTCTGATCAGTCAGCAGCCATTGTATGAGGTCTGATCAGTCTGCAGCCATTGTATGAGGTCTGATCAATCTGCAGCCATTGTATGAGGTCTGACCGATCTGCAGCCTCCATGATTGAAAGAACTGAAATCCAATGAATGAAAGGGGCAGAGCGGGGCCCGGTTAGCGCCAGGCGGGCGCCGCGGAGGGCGACGCTTCCATTGCGTGTCAGCTATGTGGGCGTTGTCTCGGCTTCTTTGGGGATTTCACATGATGGACGCCCAGGAATGTCGCCGGGTCAGTGAGGTGTTTACTTGCCCGTCAACACCACCAACCGGCGCCAACTGGCGACTAAAGTGAATCAGTAACCCCTTCTCTGCCAGTCTGCAGCCTGGGAGCCCCGCCAGGGTAGCCCTCCGCCTGCCAATAAACGGCGTTAGCAAACATGCCGCCTGTGGGTAACCCTTCGTTCCCCGGCCTGGGATGGGCGCTGGTGATGATGTCAGTGTAGCCCGGGACAGACTGGCGCTGAAAGGGTTAAGCCCAAAGCTTTTGTTACTTTGTTGCTATTTTGGGTGGACGATGGAAAGAGTTACATTGTATACGATCCCTGACAAAGAACGTCACTTATTTGCTCCCTTTTGGTATGTTAAATACACCAGTGAAAGCGTTTTGTTATATCTGAAAGGTGAACAAACCTGTTGGTCTCGTCCGAAATTCGGAGCCGTCTGTTCCCCCGTCTGTGTTATCTCAGAGAGACTTCTTAGGCCTCCCCGTTCTTATATCAGACTACGCGTCAATTAGGCTCTATGCCGGGGATAAGAGGACATTGGAGCGGTTGAGTGGGCAGTGGAGTGGACTGGTTGAGTAGTTTAGCAAAAGACAAAGGGGAGGGCTGACACCACTTAGCCCCCAAGAGAAGTGGAGTGTCTTTCTGGCAGATGAACAGATATTTCTCTGCACTCGCAGGATCTTTAAAGGGATAACGCACGTGGAGATGTGTGTGTATTGCAGAGATGTGCAACAGCCTTTTTTAACCAGGGTGCCGTATGTTATTTATTTATTTTTTAATGAATTTTTAGCCCCCTTTTTTAATTTTGTTTTTCACTTTATTTACAGGGGTCTCATGGACCTCTAATGCCTCCTCTACACTCCCCCCATCTAGAACAAGTATAGACTGCACTCAGTCAGCCGGGATCTGATAGTTGTGAACCCAGAAGTGCTCAGAGCTGAGCGCTTCCATGTTCACAGCATCTAGGGGGCAATTGAGGAATGGATAATTTTTTGTCTCCCGTCTGCTCAACATCCTGACACCGCTGATGGGCGTCCTGGGTTCCCAAAGGGCACCGGTGAGCCCGGGACACGCATAGGGGGAGGGCCGGGGGAAAGGGATTGGACAGGGGGGCACATGCAGGAACATAACAGGAAATGAGAGGACATCCATCCAAACAGGAAATCCCCTCTTAGACAGTTGTCACCGGTACAAGTGGCCCCATATAAGGATTTCCCCTCTATTCTTGTTCTGCAACCAGCAGAACAGAGTGCAGGACATTATAAGTCTCTGGCATTGTCCAGCACGCTGGAGATTTTCTGTTGGATGGAGAAATGGCTGACATGGAAAGGAACCAGCATCTTTAGGGTTAATGTGTAGGTATTTGTGTCCGCACTGCTTCTCCTTCCCATACAAGTCAGTGTAAATACAAAAGCATGCTGCGTGTTACTTCTGAGTCTGTTGCTGGTGCACATGAATGAGTGTGTGAGCAGAGCGCGGGGTGTCTTATGACCCGTACTGGCATTCCTCATTGTATGAGCTGTTCTGGGCTGAAGAGCGGCAAAATAAATTCAGACCACCGGCGCTGATGATGTCTCAGGTGACCGGTCACGGCAGATGAGCCTCTGCCGCCCGCTGCGCTATAGCCTGCGCGATTTGGCGTCTCTGACCAGAGAGGACGGTGAAAGTCTCCCTGCGTTGCTTCATTTGTCTATATGGAAAGCGAGGTGTAGTACTGCAATGCATCGTGGGAAGCCGGCCGTTCATTATATGTAAATATCTGTTATCCTTAAATCACTTTCCCCCGATCGCGCACGTACCGCAGGGAACAGACGTGTCACACCCAGACACGGATCATCACATCGCCCGTCGTGTCCTCGCAGGATCTACATACATAATGACTTCTAGGGCAGCGGCGGACGATTACTGAACCCGTCAGGGGGGTTCCACCCTGTCCTGGCATCTCCAGCACGGCCAGGTGATATAAGACACATAGGGGCACACTTCTAAAGGAGTGAATCTGACAATCGCCAGATATTCTCTGCGGGTGAATCCTCCGGGTACATCATTATTATTATTATACAGGATTTATATAGCGCCAAAAGTGT
>NW_017306756.1:922319-944957 GCF_000935625.1 Nanorana parkeri | reverse complement strand
GAGGCGGAGCCCGGGGACGGAAGAGGAAGCAGGGGCCCGGCAATGGCGGCGACGACCACGGAGGTGGACAACGCTGACAGGTAAGAGGCGTGCAGCCCAACTGAGACCTTGCAGAGCCCACCATTGAGAGTCTATGGTGGGCTCTGCAAGTGGCATAACTAGCAATCACGGGGCCCCGTACAAAATTTTGCTAGGGGGCCCTGGGATTTCTACTTACGCCCCTGTTCAGCACATGTGAATGTACGGTGAAAGTCACATGCACTGCTTTATAAATATGCCCCATAGATAATAGCACATGCCAGGCCGAGGGGTAGGCAGAGGGGGAAGTTGCTTTGGGTGCTTAAGTAGGAGGGGGATGCAAAAAAGGCAGAACCTGCAAGCTATGCTGCTGAGGTAGTTCACAACTCATGGGTGGTGGTGGTGGGGGTATAAGGCCTGGTTCACACCTGGGCGTTTTACAGCGCGTTCCTACACGCTTTAAAACGCTCAACATGTGAAAACCAATGATTGCCTATGGGCATGGTTCCCACCTGGGCGTTTTACAGCGCATAGGAACGCGCTGCAAAACGCCCTACGCCCAAAGAAGTACAGGAGCTTCTTTGGGGCGTATTTGCAGCGCGTATCCATTGGGATACAGCCAGGTAGCCCTCGGAAACGCGCGTTTCTTTTACCGCAAATCACGGTAAAAAACGCGCGGCAAACGCACAAATTCCGTACGCCTAGGCGTGAACCCAGCCTTAGGGCTGTTTGGAATTCTTGCCTTGGGTGTTAAAGGACCTTGCCCGAGCGCTGCATATACCGTATGTTCCCGCCCTGTCCAATGATAGCGTGATTGGGGTTTATCTCCCCCGTGGAATTGCCCCTCCCTCTGATGAAGTTGCCCCTTCCCCCTCCAAATATAATGTTGGTTCACCCCAGCATTGCACCCCCTGATATATACAGAGAGTACGGGCAACCCTATATACCCATCCAGACTTATTATTACGGTGCCCAGCCTCTGGGAACCCCGGCTTGTGATGTAAGACATGGATTCCTAGACCCTCCCCCTGCAGGCTCCTCCCTGTCAATCACATGCAGAGAAGTTCCTCACATCCACCAATCAGACTCAAACCTGCCTTGGAAATCTGAATGCGATTTGTGATACAGGAAGCAGAGAGAGGAAGTTACACAGTGCAGGCTACAGGAAGTCACTGTCAGGACCCTGTGAGGTGCTCTCTGGATTCTGGTCGGAGTGTGCTACAGAATTCTCAGATTACATGAGTGACATTCCTGACTTTGGCACCTCTGCAGTGTTTGCAACAAGAAACTGTATTTATTGTCTTGCAGGCCGTCTTCTTTCCACAGCAGCCACAGCTTGGGAACCAAGCCTATATCCTGCCAGCGTGCTGCAGAGATGGACCCTTGCTCGTTGTCGGGAAGCAGTGGTCTCTCTGCAGAGGTCCAGCATGTTGAGTCTGACCCATAGCTCTGCAATCGCCAAAGCTCATGCTCGCTGCTGATTGGGGAGCTCTAGCTGTGACTCAGTAGGAGGGTGCGTTGGACCTCTGCAGAGGGACCTCTGCTTCCACACAGGGAATAAGGGTCAATGTCTGCAGCTGCTGGTAGGGGGGCAAGTTTTTCAAGTCAGGCTGCAGCTGCATTAGAAAGAAAGTGAATGGTAAAACATTGAACACCTTTTGTTGTAATGATTCTGGAATGTAGGGATGCACCGATACCGTTTTTTCGGTATCGAGTACGAGTACCGATATTAATATTTCGGTAGTCGCCGATACCGAGTACCAATACTGGTACTTCCGGTAGCATGGGGCCGGCTTCCCGTAGCCGACTCCATTCTGTTTGGCCGGCTCGATGCTGATTGGGCGGGAAGCCGGCTTCCCAGCCAATCGGCATCGAGGCCAGCCAGACAGATCTGACAATATGGTGACATGACCCCACCCTGCAGACAGATCATTCCCCTCACATAGATCCTTAGCAGCATTCACCGCTCTCCAATCTCTCCGGGATCTGCCCACGTCTCCTGTGTGTACAGCGCACACATGATCGGCCCTCAGCCTGCTACTGTGCATGCGCAGACTGCCCAGCGCTCTCATTCAGAAATCCTGTGCATGCGCAGTAGCAGGCTGAGGGCCGATCACGTGGACGCTGTACACACAGGAGACGTGGGCAGATCCGGGAGAGCGCTGTCTGCCCAGGTGGCCAAGGGACTGGTACGGTAATGAATGCTGCTAAGGATCTATGTGAGGGGAATTATTTGTCTGGAGGATGGGGGTCGCGTCGCCATATTATCAGATTTGTTTGGCCGGCTCGACACTGACATCGAGCTGGCCAAACAGCATGGGGCCTGCTTCCCGGCTCCATGTTTCCACGCGGCACTGCCGGTCAGAGAAAATCTCCCTCTGACCGGAAGTTCCGGTATCGGGAAAGGTATCGGAGCATTCGGGCGAGTACGAGTACTCACCCAAATCCTCGGTATCGGCACCGATACAGATACTAGTATCGGTGCATTCCTACTGGAATGTCTAAGGAGAACTATGGGGAAAAGTGTTAACCCCATAGTTCTCCTTTAAGCTGATTTATAGAGATAAGTGGGGTCAACAGTAGCAGTTCCGGGAAATAACATTTACTATCACAGACGGGAACGCCTTTCCTGCAATAAACTGATGGCAGCGACATCCATCCAACACTGATCAGACAGCGCCACCCAGTGCTCAGGTTACAGTACTACACCTCAGGAGACTTTCGGCTGTATCCACGCATGCACATTGCGGTAACATAGCAACTATTTATCTATTTATTTATCTCAGGTATTTATATAGCAGCGGCAATTTACACAGCGCTTTACATACTGCACATTCACATCAGTCCCTGACCTCAAGAGCTTACAATCTAAGGTCACTATCTCACAAGCATACATATAGGGCCAATTTAGACAGAAGCCAATTAATCTTCCAGCATGTCTTTGGAACCGGGTTTCTCAGCTAGGGTTCCCCCAGAGGGTGCCAGGGGTTCCTTGAGCAGGGGCAAATTGAGCTCTTGCCTTCAATGACCACCAATGAAAGGGGGCAATTCCTTGCTGACTTTCAATGCAAGGGGTCGCATCTACCCTGACCTCCAGTGTACGGGGTCACTTCTACCCTGACCTCCAGTGTACGGGGTCACTTCTACCCTGACCTCCAGTGTAAGGGGCCACTTCTACCCTGACCTCCAATGTAAGGGGTCACGTCTACCCTGACCACCTGAAATCCTCCCCGCTGTGTAACCTGTCATGGACGGAGTGCCTCAGCAGTGAGGAGCAAGTGAGGGACAGGGAGGCTCCTCCCTGTCTCCTCTCTTCCTACTGTTTGGGGACGAGGCTTCGCCTGACAAGGGGCAAGGATTCGTCCGACGGGGTGGGGCTTCGGCCAGCGGGGGGCGGGGGAATGCCTCGCCCGGAGCAAGAGGTACCGCACGTCACTGGTATACTGTCCCTGATCTTGAGCGAGTTTCTGTTTACGGGGTATCTAGGTGTCAGTAGCTCTCAGTGAAGAAATGTGTCTGGTGCTGCACCGTGTATCTATTTTGATTTGTATTGAAGTTCTATAACTTATCCTTTTTGACACTTTTATACAGTTTTTCTCTTCTTACTTTCCTGCTGTAATATTGTGATATAAGAAAGATCCCCAGATAAGGCTTTTGGTTACGGCAGTCACTGCCAAGGGGGCTCGGCGGACTCCTTCGCATCGAGTTGACAAGCGGTTACATTTCTGGCTTACACAATTTATCTAAATTGGACCTCCAGTCCCGTTCTGCAGCTCCTACTCTTTGACCTGCATGGCACTGGATTGTTCGTAGGCTTCTACTGAAAGTGGTGATGCTCTGTGCAGATTATATGACACAGGCTGAGATCTCTGACACTCGATCGCCTGAAACCAAATGGTTGAGGCTGTTCACTAAGCAAAGTCAATGCTATAAAGCCTTGGTTCTCAACTGGTGGGTTGTGACCCAAAAGTGGGTCACGACCCCGTGCTCAGTTGGTCCCCGTGTGCCTTCCACTTTTCTAGGTGAAAGGCTCCTCAGCACTGTCAGTTCTTGCGCTGAGCAGCCATTCAAAATATGCTGCCCGGTGCCAAGTGTCAGCTTGAGGTGCGGTGTGCTAGGACTATGGCAGCCAGGGGGCTCTATCCATAAGTGCATTGCTTACAGCACCCTCGCGTGTCCTGTAACGATACCTGGACCAGAGCGATGTCACATTCTGGCTCCTGGCACCTCTATAGGCTGTAGCTCTATAGCTGTACAAGCAATGCACATATCGATGGAGCTCCATCACCGCACAGCAGTCCACACTGGATCTCAGGCTGAGGATCCACTCCAGTTCTCGTGAGGTAGGTAGACTGGGTGGATTTTTAAAAAAAGGGAAAAAAATTACATTTTTTTTTGGAGTGTGTGTGTGAGATTGTGTCTGTTGTTGTGTGTGTCTGTCAGTGTTTTTGAGGGCCCATTCACACTAGTGGTAGCCACCACCACAACAAGAATCAGATCATCCACATGGCAACCTAGGGAGAAGCCTTGGGTCCAGTGGATGTTCTAGATGGGGCCCAACTATGACCTTCATTATTGTGCAATAAATAAGGGGATGGTGCAAATGGTGAAAGTTGTGCACCTGTCTATCACAACACTAGGACGGATAGATTGTAGACAGTTGATGTTTGATGGGGCCAATGCAGACAGGGTTCTCTGTGCCTCTTGCAGTAATTTATCAATAGCAGTCCAAAGGATGAGGGGGCTAAAGCTGCTACTTTATCTAAGACCCATTCTGTCTCAACCTGTCTCTGCCCACCACTGGACCGGGGCCTTGACTAAACCAGGTTCTGACAGGTTCGCTTTAAAGAGAAACTCTCTCCTTCTCCATGCAGGGCAAAGTGACAATGTCTGCAAAGAATATAGAGATGTCACCAGCAGGGGCGTAACTAGAAATCACAGGGCCCCATAGCAAAATTTTGTATGGGGCCCCGTGATTGCTAGTTATGCCACTTGCAGAGCCCAAGCGTAGAGTGACCCTGCAGAGCCCACCATAGACTATAGTGGGCTCTGCAGGGTCTGAGATCTCTTACCTGTCAGCGCCTCTGTGGTTGCCGGGCCCCGACTCCTGTTCCGTCCCCGGGCCCCGCCTCCTCTGCTATCGACGGGCCCAGCCTTCTCTTACATCACTGGCCCCACCTGCTCTTAGGTCGCTGGGCAGTGATGTAAGAGGAGGCGGCTCCGCCTCCTCCATTCCAAACACCGCCCTCATCTGCCGCAGCGGCTGTCTGTCACTAACACAGCTCCGCAGCGGCTATGAGGAGAAATGCGCCATGACCGCTGCTGAGCTGTGTCTGTGACAGCCAGCACCCCCATATGCCATAGCGACCCAGGTGGCCCTGGCCGGGCCCCCCTGTGCCCGGGCCCCATAGCGGCCGCCTGGGTCGCTATGGCGATTGTTACGCCACTGGTCACCAGCACACATCTCTATATAGTCTGCAATTGGCGGCGCCATTCGCTGTCATTCAAAGTACCCTTCCCCATATTCGGGGTTGTCCGATAAGGAGTGCAACAAACATTTCTCTTCATACAATGTCTGCAAAGCCCCCCTTCCTTATACTCCCCTTTCCAGTGCTCCCTCACCACTCCTTCCTTCTACGCAGCTGGCTACAATACCTGCCATTTCCAGTTATGGTGAGAGTGTGACTTGCTCCCCTGTGGAATTACTTGGCTCTAGCAGTCAATTGCTAGTTTCGAGCACTGTCACATAGCCAAGGGAGTGATGTCACCACTCCCCTGGGCAGCCATCACCAGTCATTTAATTTGGTTGCAGAGGAGGAAGGTACAGTGAGGGATCCCTGATATGTGGATCAGAGGGGCCCTTTGGAGAGACACTGCCACTTTGTTCTGCATGGAAATTTTGACAGTGTCTCTTTAACATCCCTGCTTAGCTAAAGTACTATAGCTGCTTTTAGAGCCTGCACAAATATAATTGATGACAACTGAGAATAACCTCTGCCAAAGTTCACACTATCCAGACTGTCACAGAGGTGGAGTGTTAGCACTGTGTGAGCAATATCTGATAGGACACATATGAATATTTAATGGCGCAATGTACACGTCCTACATAAAAATAACATTTATTCTTTTATTTATTTGTATTTTTACAGCATCTGAAAAAAACCTCTGACAAGAGCGTGGAGTAAAGTTGTCACAGGCCACAACAATGGAGCGGAAAGGTCATCACTCACACACGAAGCATACCGGGGGTCCTCTCAAAGAGAAGGCTGGCAAGGGGGAGACTCAATCTTGTCAAAGCCATCAACAATCGTCTCATGGGTCCGGTTCTCAAAGCCATCACGGGTCCTGCCATACATCCAGTTCTCATAGCCATCATGAGTCTGGTCATGCAGCCGGTGCTCATAGTCATCATGAGTCTGGTCATGCAGCCGGTGCTCATAGCCATCATGAGTCTGGTCATGCAGTCATTTCTCATAGCCGTCATGAGTCTGGTCATGGAGCCAGTTTTCATAGCCATCACGAGTCTGGTCATGCATCCGGTTCTCATAGCCATCACGAGTCCAAGGGACACCATGTTATCACCCACTTACTTGGATCAAAGAGCCACCATGTCACCACTCAAGTTCATGGATCAGTGTGCCACCAGGAGACCGTGCAAGCTGCTGAACCTATCAAGGCCACCCCAAGCATTGGTGGCTTCTTTGTGTCTCAGACAAAGGAGAAAGTTAGCATCTACCAAGCCCTACAGAAGAAGCTTGTGTCTGAGGTGGTGGCTCTGGCTCTTCTGGAAGCTCAGGCTGCTACCGGCCACATCATCGATCCATCAAGCAATCAAAAACTCACTGTAGAGGCAGCTATTCAACAAGGGATTGTTGGGCCAGAGTATCAACAAAAACTGCTGCTTGCAAATAGTGCAGCGACAGGCTACAAACACAAAGAAGAAACAATATCTTTCTTTCAGGCATTCAAGAAAGGTCTTGTTGGGAAACACGATGCAGTCCGTTTGCTACAGGCTCAGACAGCCACCGGTGGAATTATCAACTACCTGACTGGAAGCAGAGTACCATTTTCTGAAGCTTTGAAGCTTAACTACATAGATGAGAATTTGTTCAAAACCCTTACTGGGCCATCAGAGTTCTCCAGCTGTTATCCTGACCCCAATACAAAGGAAGATACTAGCTATCAGAAACTTCTGTCCAAAGGTTTTACGGACTCCGGAACTGGACTGGTACTTCTGACTCTACAGGAAAGTTTGCAGGGTCTGAGGAAGTCTGTCAATTTGGAGCAACTGTTCAAGGCCAACATAATTACCCAGGTTCAGTATGATGAAATCAGAGACGGCAAACAAACCATACAGAAGGTGGGAGAACTGCAGGAGGTCCGGAAGTATCTCAATGGGTTGTCCAGCATTGGAGGAGTATGCATAGACAGCACAAAAGGGAAAATAAGTATATATCAGGCTTTGAAGAAAAACTTTCTTCCATCCGATTGTGCAACTGCTCTGTTGGAAGCTCAAGCAGCTTCAGGCTTCATCGTAGATCCAGAGAAGAAAAAAACTTTCACCGTCATTGAAGCTATTCAAGAAGGAGTGGTAGGATTTGACCTCAAGGAGAAGCTACTCAATGCTGAACAAGCAGTCACTGGGTTTAATGACCCATACACCGGGAAAAAGATCTCCCTGTTTCAAGCAATAAAGAAAGAGCTGATTGACATACACTTGGGCCTTAATCTTCTTCAAGTCCAGCTGGCAACAGGAGGCATTATTGATCCATTCCACAGTTTCCACGTTCCTTTGGAAACTGCCTATAAAAGAGGTTTATTGGATGAAAAAACAGCAAAACTGATATCTAGCCCTGCTAATATAATTCGCAGTTTCCTGGATCCCAACACTGATGACCGGCTTACTTACCAGGAGCTCATATGCAGGGCCACATTTGATCCAGACTCAAATACGTACTTCTTTCCTTTGAAATTTGCCTTCTATGGTATAAGGGGAAAGGTTGCAAGTGATGAGTTACTGAAGTCTCAGATCATCGACCAGACAACATATGAAAACCTCCAGCAAGGAAAACTGTCCGTCCAAGATGTTTCTGAACAGGAGAAAGTGAAGCGCTATCTTCAAGGAACTGGTTTAATTGCTGGAGTGGTAGATATTTCTACCAATGAGATCAAAAGCATTTATAATGCAATGAAAGAACACCTTCTCATGCCGGGAACATCCATTGCTCTTTTGGAGGCTCAGGCTGCCACTGGATATTTGATAGACCCTGTAAAGAACTTGAAATTTTCTGTACACGATGCAGTAAAAAATGGCTTGATTGGACCTGAGGTGTATGAGAAACTTTTGTCTGCTGAAAAGGCATCCACGGGTTACAAAGATCCCTCTTCTGGAGAGAGGCTTTCATTATTTCAAGCCATAAAGAGGGGATTTGTTACAAAAGATCACGGCATCCATCTTCTGAACGTCCAACTTGCCACAGGTGGAATCATCGACCCATCAAAGAAGCATCGTGTTCCAGTAGAGGTGGCTTACACACGTGGTCACTTTGATGATGATACAAACAAAATTTTGCTCACTCAAACCAATGACATGAAGGGATTTTCCGATCCAAACTTGAAAGAAAATGTTACCTATGAGCAACTGCTGGAACGGAGCGTTATCGATGTTCACACTGGACTGTACCTGACTCCTGTGTTTGACAATGCTCAGGATGCACAGAAAATCTCCCATTCCTTCATAGATTATAAGACCAAAGTGGTTTTAAATGGAATAAAACTGACACTTACATTTAGTAAGTTTAAAGGACAGCTTGTTTCCTTGTGGCAAATTCTTTTTTCAGAATATTTTAGCTTTGAGCTAAGGCAATCTTTCATTAAACTCTACAAAGCTGGAACTCTTTCAGTAGAAGAATTGTCTAGAAAAGTTGAAGCGGAGATTAAACAAGTGGTATCCTCCACCAAAGTCACATTTGAAGGCCTTAGAGAATCTGTGACTCCTGGGCAGCTGCTGGATTCGGAAATTATTGACAAGAACTTGTTTGACAAACTGCAGCAAGGTGAAGCTTCAGCAAAGGATGTGGAGAATATCAACATGGTCAAGAAATACCTGCAAGGCACTGGAAGCATTGGTGGACTACTCTTAGCAGATACTCAGGAAAAGATCAGCATCTACCAAGCAAAGAGAAAAGGCTTCCTAAGACCTGGGACCTCCTTGATTCTCCTTGAAGCTCAAGCAGCAACAGGCTATATCATTGATCCAGTGAAAAATAAGAAGTATTCAGTGGATAAGGCTCTCAAGGAAAATATTATCGGCCCTGACTACTATGAAAAACTTTTGTCAGCAGAAAAATCAGTCACCGGATATAAAGATCCATACACAGGTGAAAGAGTTTCCCTCTTTCAAGCAATGAGCAAGGGCCTAATTGTCAAAGAACACGGCATTAGGCTTCTTGAAGCCCAGATAGCAACCGGTGGCATCATCGACCCCATAAACAGCCACAGAATCCCAGTTGAAGTTGCCTACAAGCGAGGCTATTTTGACAAGAAAATGAATCTAATACTCTCAGATCCAGATGATGACACAAAAGGGTTCTTTGATCCAAATACCCATGAAAACCTCACCTATCTACAGCTGAAAGAGAAATGCATTACAGAGCCTTCAACTAACCTTTGCCTTCTACCTCTAGTCAGCAAAACTCAACAATTCAGCTTTAATGAGCACATCAGGGATTCTTTCAGAAATTTGGAAATATTTGTCAGATATGGAAGATTCAGGGGGCAAACTGTATCCGCATGGGTCCTCATCAACTCTGAGTACTTCACCGAGTGGAGAAGGAGAGAGCTCTTACAGCAGTTTAGGCTGAAAAAGTTGACCATCGAACAAATTATCATCATCATTGAAGAGGAAATAAAGAAAAGGACAGAGATCAGTGTCCCCACATTAAGGGGACAGGTGAACATTTATGAGCTGTTGGAATATGAGATCATCGAAAAAGAATTATTTGAGCAAGTCCTAGAAGGAAAAGTTACAGTAGAAGATGCTCTGAAAAGGGACAAAGTTCAGAAGTACTTGCAGGGATCCGGTGTCCTCAGTGGAGTCATTCTCCAACCCTCCAACCAGAAGGTCAGTTTTTATGAAGCAACAAAGAAAAATATATTGCTGCCAAGCACTGTGTTGCCGCTATTAGAGGCTCAGGCTGCTACTGGACACATAGTGGACCCAGTGAATAACCAGAAACTTTCAGTTGATGAGGCTCTCAAAGCAGCTGTTGTCGATCCACAGATTTATGAGAGACTTGCTTCTGCAGAGGAAGCTGTGACAGGTTACCAGGATCCATTTTCAGGGAAGAAAATCTCCCTTTTCCAAGCCATGCAGAAAGGCCTTGTTGAAGAAAAGCATGCCAAACAGCTTCTCGAGGCCCAGCTAGCTACCGGTGGAGTCATTGATCCAATACATGGCTTCCACCTCCCAGATTCTGTGGCCAAGAAGCATGGCTATCTTAGCGAGGAGCTAGCTGAAAATCTTTCTCGCCCTACAGATGACACAAAATCATTCTATGACCCAACTACCAAAGAAAAGGTCACATATTCTCAACTTGTCAATCGGTCACAGAAAGATGAGTCAACCGGCCTCTATTTGCTTCCATTGCCCCAAAACTTTGCAGAGGTCCCAATAGTAAATATATATTCTGACGAGGAAGTCCGCCGACTCTTGAAAGCCACCAGGATTGAAGAGCGAAACATCACAGTGTGGGACCTGATTCATTCTGGATTTTTTACAGAAGAGCAGCGATTCGAGATCCTGCAAAATTTTAAAGCTAAGAAACTGACAGTTCAGCAGTTGACCATTGAAATCCTGCAAATCGTCAGAATGAATGAAATAAAAAAGACCACCCACATTTATTTTGAAGGACTCAGAGGAAAAGTCCCGGTCGTGAGGCTGCTAGACCTGGGTATTATTACACAGAAAATATTTGATGAACTTGTTCAAGGCCTCAAATCTGTTGAGGAGATTTCTCAGTTGGCTGAGGTGAAGAAAAGTCTAGAGGGCACCGGTTCCATCTCCGGAGTATATCTGCCATCCAGAAAGAAAAAGCTGAGCATTTATCAGGCCTTGAAAAAGAATATACTCCTCCCTGCCAATGCCATCATGCTTTTAGAAGCCCAGGCCGCAACAGGTTTTATTACAGATCCAGTAAAGAATAAAAAATATACAGTCGACAGTGCAGTGAAAGCAGGGCTCATAGGCCCAGAACTTCATGAAAAAGTCTTGAATGCTGAAAGTGCAGTAAGCGGATACACCGATCCATACACAGAAAACAAGATATCTCTAGGCCAAGCAATCCAGAAGAAGCTAATACCACAGAATGAAGGTATTCCACTCCTCCAAGCCCAGTTGGCCACTGGTGGAATAATTGATCCTCTTCATTTTCATTATGTACCGCAACAGCTGGCATATAAATTGGGCTTTTTGGATGAGGAAATATCCAAACAAACAGCAGACCAGAAAATCTATGTTGATCCAAACACCAAAGAAAAAGTGAGCTATCAGCAGCTGAAAGAGAGATGCTACACTGACCCGGAGACCGGCTCGCTGCTTCTGACTATTTCCGACACTGCATCTTTTTATGCTGAAGGACATGTCATTGATGCTTTCAAATCATTTACAGTTACCCTCACTGCAGGAAGGTTCAAAGGCCAAAGCGTGTCTCTCTGGGAACTTCTGAATTCAGAGTACGTCAGTGCAGATAAACGAAAAGAATTCCTATTGAAATACAAAACCAGCAGCTCTGAAGCTTTACAGGAAATCATAAAAACCGTCACCACCATCTTTGAGGAAACCGATGCAGCAAGCACACAAATCAAGTTCAGAGGTCTTCGGAAGCAAGTGTCTGCAAGTGACCTTTTCCAGTCGGAGGTCATAGACAAGAAAACTCTTGATGAGCTTAACCTGGGGAAGAAAACAATAAATGAAGTGACAGAAATGGAGACTGTTAAACGCTATTTGGAAGGAACGGATAGTATTGCTGGAGTTCTTCTTCAGGCCACAAACAAAAAGATGAGTATTTATGAGGCAATGCTGAAAGGCATTTTGAGACCCGGTACTGCCTTGGTACTCCTTGAAGCCCAAGCAGCCACAGGCTTTATTATTGATCCAGTTAAAAATGAGAAGATGTCAGTTGATGAGGCATTTAAGAAGGGTCTAATAGGATATGAAGTACATGCCAAGCTGCTGTCTGCAGAGCAAGCCGTAACAGGGTATACAGATCCATATAATGAGGAGAAGATATCCCTATTTCAAGCCATGCAAAAAAAGATTATCGTTGAAGGCCACGGTATCCGTCTGCTGGAAGCCCAGATTGCCACAGGGGGCATTATCGACCCAGTTCACAGCCACAGAGTCCCTGTAGATGTGGCCTACAAACGAGGTTACTTCAATGAAGAAATGAACAAAATTCTGTTAGATCCCAGCGATGATAATAAAGGATTCTTTGACCCCAATACTCATGAAAACCTTACCTATCTGCAGCTAGTCGAAAGGTGCATCCGAGATCCCGAAACTGGGCTGTATTTGTTACAAGTTGTGAAGAGAGGCGAAAACTACTTCTATATCACTGATAAAATGAAAGCCGACTTACAGTCAAGAACCATTAGACTTAACTTTGGAAGATATGCCAACCAGACTGTGTCCATCTGGGAAATACTGACTTCTCATTACATCACAGATATGAAAAGAAGAGAGCTTGTTAGACTCTACACTTTGAATGTACTCAGCATAGAGCAGCTCATCTCCAGCATCACTACAGTTATAGAAGAATACGACTCTAAGATCAGTCACTTAAAATTGAAAGGAATTTGTGGAGAAGTAAGTGCCACTGATTTGTACAATGCAGACATAATTGACCGAAAGACATTAGATGGCCTGAAAGAAGGCAAAATTTCCGTGGAAGCTGTTTCTGAACTGGATTCTGTTAAAAGATACTTGAAAGGAACAAGCTGCATTGCTGGGGTTTTATCTGTGCCCACCAATGAAACCCTCAGCATCTTTGAGGCTATAAATAAAGGCTTTCTGTCTAGAGACATTGGTCTACTACTTTTGCAAGCCCAAGCTGCCACAGGCCATCTTATTGACCCCATCAAAAACCAAGTGCTTTCCATTACCGATGCAGTGTCTCAAGGACTAGTAAATTCCGATGTTCAAGAACAGCTTACAGTTGCTGAAAAGGCAGTTACTGGATTTGCAGATGCAGAGTCTGGAAACAAGATTTCTCTTTTCCAAGCCGTCAAAAAAGGAATTGTGCCAGAAGGGCAAGGAATTTCTCTCCTGGATGTCCAACTGGCAACTGGGGGTGTTGTAGACCCTGTTTATGGCCATAGACTTCCTCTGCATGTAGCTTACAAGAGGGATTATTTAGATGAAGACTTTTACCTTCTCATCTCAGAATCTAGAAAGAAAGGATTTGTAGACCCGAACACACATGAAAGAATTACATATAAAAACTTGCTGGAAAGATGCGTCAAAGACCAAAAAACTGGAATTTCTTTGCTTCCACTGACTAAAAAACAGGATGATTACTTTTACATCGACGAGCCAACCAAAAAACTTTTGTCAGAAACCAATGTGGCAATGAAGAGTGGCAAATTCAAAGGTCAGAATATTTCCTTGTGGGAACTTTTGAGCTCCACCTATATCTCTGAAGAAAAGAGAAAACAGCTCATCAAGTTATATAAAACCAAAACTTCTTCAACACTTAAAGACGTCATAAGTGTCATCATAACAGTCATTGAAGAAAAGGAGAAGGGTCAAAATGACATCTGGTTCCAGGGACTGAGGAAACAGGTCACCGCTAAGGAACTATTTGATGCTGGAATTATCAACGAAGAGATTCTGGAGGGTTTAAAGAAGGACTCGCAGACTGTGAAGGAAGTTGCGAAAAAAGAGTCCATTAGACAATACCTTGAAGGCAACAGCTGCGTTGCAGGGGTGCTTATCCCTTTAAAACTTGATCCCACCAAGAAAGAAAAGGTGAATATCTATGATGCTATGCAGAGACGTATTCTGAGACCTGGGACAGCACTTGTTCTCCTGGAAGCCCAGGCCGCTACTGGCTTTGTTATTGACAGCATACAAAACCGTAGACTTGCAGTTGATGAAGCGTTATCAGCTGGGGTGATTGGATATGAAATTTATGACAAACTTCTGTCTGCAGAAAGAGCCGTTACAGGCTACAATGATCCCTACACTGGTGAAAAAATCTCCTTGTTCCAAGCCATTCAGAAAAATCTAATTGTAAAGGAGCACGGTATACGCCTACTGGAAGCCCAGATTGCTACTGGTGGCATCATCGACCCAGTACACAGCCACCGCGTCCCTGTAGAAGTGGCTTATAAACAGGGCTATTTTGATGAAGAACTGAACCAAACCCTTTTAGATCCCACTGATGACACAAAAGTCTTCTTTGACCCAAATACTCATGAGAACCTCACCTACATGCAACTGCTCCAGAGATGTGTCCAGGACCCTGACACTGGATTGTATATGCTGGAACTTAAAGACAGCAAGTTCTCCCCAGCACAGATCCAAAATAAATTGCAATCCAATTTTATTGATATTGCTGTTGGAGAGTTTCATGGAAAACGTGTTTCCATCTGGGAGCTTATCAACTCTAAATACTTCTCAGTAGAGAGAAGAGAGGAGCTTCTAAAGAAATTTGAATCCGGTACTTTAACTATCGAGGAAATTCTGTCTATAACTGTTAAAGTCCTTAATGAAACAGAGGAAACATTACCTCCAGAAAGTACGACGGTGTCTAAAGTTGTCACCACAGAATCTGCTAATCAAGACGCTAAAGTCCAAGCTTTGCTCCAGTCAGAAAAGGTGGATGTGTTGGTGGGTGCCTTCAAGGGACAGAGTGTTTCTGTGTGGGAGCTCCTGAATTCTCGTTATATCTCAGAAGAGAAAAGGAAAGAAATATTAGAACTGATGCAGTCCGGTGCTATGACCATACAAGAAATTATCACAATGCTCATCACCACCATAACAACAGCAGAAACAGAGTTGGCTCATACGAGTATATCTGTACCAGATGAACAACAGGCGGAACCTGATCTTTCTATACAAGATGATGAGATTGAGAAGGCTTTACAAAACATCAGTATTCATGTCACCAAAGGACAGTATGCTGGACAAGAGGTTTCTGTGTGGG
Organism: Nanorana parkeri; assembly: GCF_000935625.1. Taxonomy (NCBI): domain Eukaryota; kingdom Metazoa; phylum Chordata; class Amphibia; order Anura; family Dicroglossidae; genus Nanorana; species Nanorana parkeri. The sequence continues at coordinate 929,733 of NW_017306756.1, read as the reverse complement.
ATCTGCTAAATTCCAGATATATTCCTAAAGATACCAAACAAGAATTATTAGAAGACTACAAACTGACTGTTCAAGACATCATGGACCTGGTGGTCAATTCTATCAGAGAGACTAAGCCACAGAGTAGATTAAAAACCGACTACAATTTGAAGGTGGAAGTTTACAATGTTGTGCGGACCACGCAGATTGAAGTAACCGAAGGCGAGTTTAAGGGTCAGAAACATTCCGTATGGGATCTTCTGCAATCCAAATACTTTTCAGAGGAGAAAAGGCGTGAGCTCCTGGAGAATTTTAATTCTGGCAGACTAAGTATAACTGAACTTATCAAAACCATCATCACGATTATAACAGAGACTGAAGAACGTACCGTGAAATTGAAATTCAAAGGTCTCAGGAGACAAGTTAGTGCATCCGAACTGGTTACATCTAAAATTATTGACAAGAATACACTGAGAGAGTTGGCTCAAGGACAGAAGACTATAGAGGAGGTGACTCAAATGGACAGTGTGAAGAGGTACTTGGAAGGAACAAGCTGTATAGCTGGAGTATTGGTTCCATCTCCCAAAGATCCTTCAAAGAAAGATAAGATGAGGATTTATGATGCTATGTTGAAGAACATCCTGAGACAAGGGACAGCTCTCTGTCTTCTGGAAGCTCAAGCTGCCACTGGATTTATCGTTGACCCTGTGAGCAACAAGAAACTGTCAGTAGACGAAGCTGCAGCTACTGGTTTAATTGGAAGCGAACTTCACGCAAAACTTCTTTCCGCAGAAAAAGCAGTAACAGGCTACACTGACCCATATACTGGGGACAAGATCTCCCTCTTCCAAGCCATGAAGAAAGACCTCATTGTAAAAGATCATGGTATTCGTTTGCTGGAGGCCCAGATTGCCACTGGGGGCATCATTGACCCAGTACACAGTCACAGAGTCCCTGTGGAAGTAGCTTATAAACGGGGCTACTTTGATGAAGAGATGAATCAGATCCTTTCAGATCCCACTGATGACACAAAAGGATTCTTTGATCCCAACACTCATGAAAACCTCACCTACCTGCAATTACTTAACCGATGTGTTAAGGACCCAGATACAGGATTGTACATGCTGACCATGAAGGACAAGCAGACTGTCTTAGCAGAAAAGACTTTTGAAAGTAGTCTGCAGTCACTAACTATTCAAATTAAGGTTGGGCAGTATGAAGGGAAGACTGTGTCCTCCTGGGAACTTCTACACTCCAAGTATTTTACAGAAGAAAAAAGACAATTACTGCTGAATAAGTACAAATCAAAGAATTTAACAGTTGAGGAACTTATTTCAAGTATTAAGTCAGTCATTGATGACTGGGAACAACAACAGGGCGGTAGCCAGACTGTGGATGAATTTAGCCTGGAAGAGGCAGTCCTAGATACTGCCAATGAAAATAAGAAGAGCCTTCTCCAGTCTGAGATAGTGGAGATTAATAAAGGCAAACTCCAGGGCCAGAAGCTCTCTGCGTGGGACCTTCTCAACTCTGAGCATATTGAAGTAAGCAAAAAGGATGAAATCAAAAAGAAGTACTTCTCAGGTGCCTTGCCTCTAGAACAGATTGTTAAAACCATAACTACAAGTATTACAGAAGTAGAAGAGAGTGATGCTATCATTGGGAAAAAACAAGTTTATGATATTGCTTCTATTCCAAAACCCAAGCAATATCAACAACCAGATACAGATGAAGACCGTACAGCTTTAAGTGTTTTTACTGTTCATGTACAAGCAGAAGAGTTTGAGGATGAACAAGTATCTCTGTGGGAAATACTGCACTCCAAATATGTTTCAGATGATAGCCGTAACACGCAGCTAAGAAAACACCAAGGAGCCGTGGAAAAACTTAAACAGAGAATCCTAAGATTAATTGAGGATGCTGAAACAAAAGGTGAAACAGAAATTCAAAAGAAATTGGAATTGAAGCTTATAGAGGTCAACGTAGGAGAATTCAAAGGACAGACTGTTTCCTTGTGGTTCCTTCTCTACTCCAAGTACGTCACTGAGAAGAAACGAAATGAACTGCTAGAAAAATACAAATCAGGAACCTTAACAGCTGAGGAGATTTTCAAAATTATCATCACCATAATTGAAGAGACAGAAAAGAAACGTGAACTGAAGTTCAAGGGTTTCCGTCGGCAGGTGACGGCCTCTGAACTACTCCAGTCAGAAATCATTGACCAGAAGACTTTGGATGAACTGACTCGGGGCAGCAAAACTGTAGAAGAGGTTACCCAGATGGATTCTGTGAAGAGATATCTTGAAGGCTCTAGTAGCATTGCAGGAGTGTTTGTTACATCAAAGACTGATCCTTCCCAAAAAGAAAAGCTGACCATCTATGATGCCATGTTGAAACGTATACTGAGACCTGGAACAGCATTGATTCTCCTTGAAGCACAGGCAGCTACAGGATTTGTGATCGACCCTATTCAGAACAAAAAGCTTTCTGTAGAGGAGGCCTTAACTGCAGGGCTGATTGGACAAGATATATATGCTAAACTTGTGTCTGCAGAAAGAGGGGTCACTGGCTATAAGGACCCCTACACTGAAGAGAAAATCTCTCTCTTTCAGGCTATGAAGAAAGATCTCATTGTTAAGGATCATGGCATACGTCTCCTGGAAGCCCAGATTGCCACTGGTGGAATTATTGACCCAGTACACAGTCATCGTGTGCCTGTGGAGGTAGCATACAAACGTGGCTACTTTGATGAAGAAATGAACCACATCCTCTCTGATCCCTCAGATGACACAAAGGGATTCTTCGATCCCAATACTCACGAGAATCTCACCTATTTGCAGCTGATCCAAAGATGCGTCAAAGATCCGGAGACTGGTCTGTATATGCTGGATGTGAACGTGAATAAAGTTCCATCTACCCAGGCTGGGAAAGAAAATATTCTAAAAACAAAAAATATCAAGGTCACACACACTCAGTTCCAAGGCAGGGATGTTTCCATCTGGGAGCTTCTATATTCCTCTTTTATTTCTTCAGAGAAAAGAGAAGAGCTGCTGAAAAAGTACAATTCAGGAACATTGTCTATTGATGAACTTATCAATATAGTTATCAAACTCATTACTGAAACAGAATCTGTTGCTGATACAACAGACTCAGCCGACAAAGTGACTTTACTGCAATCAGAAAAGTTGGATGTATCTGTAGGGGACTTTAAAGGACAACGTGTATCTGTGTGGGAGCTCCTGAATTCTCATTATATCACTGAAGAGAAACAAAATGAAATATTAGAAAAATATAAAAACGGGACTTTGACCATACAAGAAATTATAACGATTCTCATTACAATCATCACTCAATCTGCGTCTGAGGTAGACATTGAATGTTCAGCCGAACCAGAACAGCAGCAAGTACAGCCTAAACCTTCTTTACAAGAAGATGAGATTCAGAAAGCTTTGCAAAGCATCAACATCCATGTTAGAAAAGGAGAGTTTGCTGGACAGGAGGTCTCTGTGTGGCAACTTCTGCACTCTAGATACATCTCAGAAGGAAAAATACAAGAGCTGCTCGGGAACTACAAGTTAACTCTTGAAGACATAATCCAGCTGGTCGTTCAGTCCATTGAAGAAGGTGATCAGAAGAGCAATCAATCTCGCTCCAAAATAGAATACAATTTGAAGGAAGAAACATTTAGTGTTGTGCAGACCATCCAGATTGAAGTAACTGAAGGAGAGTTTAAAGGTCAGAAACAGTCAGTGTGGGATCTACTGAACTCCAAATACTTTTCGGAAGAGAAAAGACATGAGCTGCTTGAGAATTTGAACTCTGGCACACTCAACATTGATGGGCTCATTAAAATTATCATCACAATAATACAAGAGACAGAGGAGCGTAGTAGAAGTTTAAAATTTAAAGGCCTTAGAAGACAAGTTACTGCATCTGAACTGCTTACATCAAAAATTATTGATCAGAATACAATGAGAGAATTGACGCAAGGGCAGAAGACTGTAGAGCAGGTGACTCAAATGGACAGTGTGAAGAGGTACTTGGAAGGAACAAGCTGTATAGCTGGAGTATTGGTTCCATCTCCCAAAGATCCTTCAAAGAAAGAAAAGATGAGGATTTATGATGCTATGTTGAAGAACATCCTGAGACAAGGGACAGCTCTCTGTCTTCTGGAAGCTCAAGCTGCCACTGGATTTATCGTTGACCCTGTGAGCAACAAGAAATTGTCAGTAGACGAAGCTGCAGCCACTGGTTTAATTGGAGGCGAACTTCATGCAAAACTTCTTTCCGCAGAAAAAGCAGTAACAGGCTACACTGACCCATATACTGGGGACAAGATCTCCCTCTTCCAAGCCATGAAGAAAGACCTCATTGTAAAAGATCATGGTATTCGTTTGCTGGAGGCCCAGATTGCCACTGGGGGCATCATTGACCCAGTACACAGTCACAGAGTCCCTGTGGAAGTAGCTTATAAACGGGGCTACTTTGATGAAGAGATGAACCAGATCCTTTTAGATCCAACTGACGATACAAAAGGATTCTTTGATCCCAACACTCATGAAAACCTCACCTACCTGCAATTACTTAACCGATGTGTTAAGGACCCAGATACAGGATTGTACATGCTGACCATGAAGGACAAGCAGACTGTCTTAGCAGAAAAGACATTTGAAACTAGTCTGCAGTCACTAACTATTCAAACTAATGTTGGACAGTATGCTGGACAGGCTGTGTCCTCCTGGGTGCTCCTCCACTCCAAGTATTTCACAGAAGAAAAGAGACAATTACTTCTGAGTAAGTACAAATCAAAGACTATAACAGTAGATGAACTTATTTCAAGTATTACATCAACCATTGAAGACTGGGAAAAACAAGGTAGTAGCCAGACTGCGAATGGATTAAGTCTGGAAGAGGCAGTCCAAGATATTACCGAAGAAAACAAGAAGGCCCTTCTCCAGTCTAAGCTAGTGGAGGTTACCGAAGGCAAACATCAGGGCCAGAAGCTCTCTGTGTGGGACCTTCTCAACTCTGAGCATATTGAAGTAAGCAAGAAGGAAGACATTTTACAGAAGTATTTCTCAGGTACCTTGCAACTAGAAGAGATCATTAGAATCATCACAGTCATTGTTACAGATGTGGAGGAGAAGACAGGAGAAACTGTAAAAGTAGCTGCTGAAGAACTTCGAGGAGCCCTGAGTGCAATTGAGGTCAATGTTAAAACCAGTCAATTACAAGAACAAAAAATGTCACTCTGGGACATCCTCCATTCTGATTATCTCCAGGAGGACAAACGTAATGAGCAGCTTATCAAACATAAGTCAACCGTGGAAACTTTAAAGCAAATAATTGCTTCTTTAATTGATGAATCAGAGGCCAAAAAAGACACTGAAATCCAACAAGCATTAGATGTTACCCTCACTGAGGTCACTGTTGGAGAATTCAAAGGACAGAATGTCTCTTTGTGGTTCCTTCTCCATTCAAAATACGTCACTGAGGAGAAGCGAAAGGAACTTCTGGAAAAGTACGTATCGAAGACCATGACAGATAAAGAGATTTTAAAAATAATTATCACAATAATTGAAGAGACTGAACAGACACAAAAAATAAAAGTAGAGAAAGAAATTAAAGAGAAACTTGACGTGAAACTCACCAAGGTCAATGTTGGAGAATTTACAGGACAGGATGTTTCAGTGTGGTTCCTTCTCTACTCCAAGTACATCACAGAGGAAAAAAGAACTGAACTACTTGCGAAATACAAACTGGGGACCTTAACAGAAGAAGAGATTTTAAGAATAGTTATCACAATAATTGAAGAGACTGAACAAACAAAAAGAATAAAAGTAGAGAAAGAAATTAAACGGAAACTGGAAGTGAAACTTACCAAGGTCAATGTTGGAGAGTTTACAGGACAGGATGTTTCAGTGTGGTTCCTTCTCTATTCAAAATATATCACTGAGGAGAAGCGAAAGGAACTTCTGGAAAAGTATGGATCTGGGACCTTAACAGATGAGGAGATTTTAAAAATAATTATCACAATAATTGAAGAGACTGAACAAACACAAAAAATAAAAGCAGAGAAAGAAATTAAAGAGAAACTGGAAGTGAAACTCACCAAGGTCAATGTTGGAGAATTTACAGGACAGGATGTTTCAGTGTGGTTCCTTCTCTATTCAAAGTATGTTACCGAGGAGAAGCGGAAGGAACTTCTGCAAAAGTACGCATCTGGGACCTTAACAGATGAAGAGATTTTAAGAATAATTATCACAATCATTGAAGAGACTGAACAGACCCAGCAAATTCAAGCCGAGAAAGAAATTCAAAAGAAATTGGAAGTGAAGCTCACTGAGGTCAAGGTTGGAGAATTCAAAGGACAGAATGTTTCTTTGTGGTTCCTTTTCTACTCAAAGTACATCACAGAGGAAAAAAGAAACAAGCTAATTGGGAAATACAAACAGGGATCCTTAACAGAGGACGAGATTTTAAGAATCATTATTACAATAATTGAGGAGACTGAAAAGGGTGATAAACTGAAAAGAGAGAAAGAGGTACAACAGGAGTTGGAGCTGAAGCTGACAGAGGTCACAGTTGGAGAATTCAAAGGTCAAAATCTTTCAGCATGGTTCCTTCTCTATTCCAAGTATATCACTGAGGAGAAACGAAATGAACTGCTAGAAAAATACAAATCAGGAACCTTAACAGCTGATGCGATTCTGAAAATCATCATCACAATAATTGAAGAGACAGAAAAGAAGCGTGAGTTAAAGTTTAAGGGTTTCCGCCGGCAGGTGACGGCCTCTGAACTGCTCCAGTCAGAAATAATTGACCAGAAGACTCTGGATGAGCTGACTCAGGGCAGCAAGACTGTAGAAGAGGTTACCCAGATGGATTCTGTGAAGAGATATCTTGAAGGCTCTAGTAGCATTGCAGGAGTGTTTGTTACATCAAAGACTGATCCTTCCCAAAAACAAAAGCTGACCATCTATGATGCCATGTTGAGACGTATACTGAGACCTGGAACAGCATTGATTCTCCTTGAAGCACAGGCAGCTACAGGGTTTGTGATCGACCCTATTCAGAACAAAAAGCTTTCGGTAGAGGAGGCCTTAACTGCAGGGCTGATTGGACACGATATATATGCTAAACTTGTGTCTGCCGAAAGAGGGGTCACTGGCTATAAGGACCCCTACACTGAAGAGAAAATCTCTCTCTTTCAGGCTATGAAGAAAGATCTCATTGTTAAGGATCATGGCATACGTCTCCTGGAAGCCCAGATAGCCACTGGTGGAATTATTGACCCAGTACACAGTCATCGTGTGCCTGTGGAGGTAGCATACAAACGTGGCTACTTTGATGAAGAAATGAACCACATCCTCTCTGATCCCTCTGATGACACAAAGGGATTCTTCGATCCCAATACTCACGAGAACCTCACCTA
>NW_017306756.1:917118-921369 GCF_000935625.1 Nanorana parkeri | reverse complement strand
CTCCAGTCAGAAATAATTGACCAGAAGACTCTGGATGAGCTGACTCAGGGCAGCAAGACTGTAGAAGAGGTTACCCAGATGGATTCTGTGAAGAGATATCTTGAAGGCTCTAGTAGCATTGCAGGAGTGTTTGTTACATCAAAGACTGATCCTTCCCAAAAACAAAAGCTGACCATCTATGATGCCATGTTGAGACGTATACTGAGACCTGGAACAGCATTGATTCTCCTTGAAGCACAGGCAGCTACAGGGTTTGTGATCGACCCTATTCAGAACAAAAAGCTTTCGGTAGAGGAGGCCTTAACTGCAGGGCTGATTGGACACGATATATATGCTAAACTTGTGTCTGCCGAAAGAGGGGTCACTGGCTATAAGGACCCCTACACTGAAGAGAAAATCTCTCTCTTTCAGGCTATGAAGAAAGATCTCATTGTTAAGGATCATGGCATACGTCTCCTGGAAGCCCAGATAGCCACTGGTGGAATTATTGACCCAGTACACAGTCATCGTGTGCCTGTGGAGGTAGCATACAAACGTGGCTACTTTGATGAAGAAATGAACCACATCCTCTCTGATCCCTCTGATGACACAAAGGGATTCTTCGATCCCAATACTCACGAGAACCTCACCTACCTGCAGCTGATCCAAAGATGCGTCAAAGATCCGGAGACTGGTCTGTATATGCTGGATGTGACAGGTGGCACCTCTGCTCCTCAGGAAGAACTAAAAATAAAATCTGCTCTTCAGTCTAAATCTGTGCAAATTTCAGTTGGTGGATTTCAAGGGAAAGCTGTTTCTGTCTGGGATCTTCTCTACTCTCGGTATGTTTTAGCAGAAAAGCAAACAGAGCTCCTGAAAAAATACCGTGCTGGCCTGCTGACCATTGAAGAACTTATTACTATCCTTATTACCATAATTACCGAAACAGAGAAAGAAGAAAAACTATCACCAGAGATTAAAGTCATTAAAAAATCATTCAAGTCCGTAATCATAGAGATTTCCATTGGGGACTTTAAAGAAAAATCCATGTCTCTCTGGGACCTGTTGCATTCCAAATATATTCCTGAAGAGAAAAGGGAGGAATTGATTCAAAAGTTTAAATCCGGAACACTGACTATTGAAGAAATCATCAGCATTGTTTTAAGCATGATACAAAAGACAGAGATGCATTCAACGCAGACAGTCATTGTTCAGGAAGTGAAAGTAGTACAATCGGTTCCAGATGTGGATGAACATTGGCCATCAGAAGAGCAACTACAAAAAGCATTACAAGTGATTCCAAGTGACCTATCAAGGAAGCCGTCAGAAGCAGGTAATGTTTCTGTATGGGATTACCTGCACAGCCAAAGTGTACCCGAGGAGAAAAGAAGCGCAATGCTGCACATCTACAAGTCTTCTCTTAGAGAGGTCATGAGTGTTTGCACCAGTATAATCAAGGGAACGTCAACAGAAGGCTCCGCTACCCAAAGCCTTGAGATCTCAGCCAGCCAAGAACCTGCACAAACCGAAAAGAGGGTAGAAACCCAAAGTTCACTCCAGGCAGTAGAAGTTGATATGAAAGTGGGTCAACAAGAAAGTAAGAGAAGTTCCCTTTGGGAGCTTTTACATTCTTCACACATAACAGGTGACAAAAGAAATGAACTTTTAGCGGGGTACGAGAGTGGTGCTCTTGGGCTTCAAGATCTCATGAAAAGTATAATGCAGATCTTCATGCAAGCTGAGAAAACCAGTGTGCAGATCTCAATTCGGCAGAAGGTCACAGTAAAAACAGAACAAATAACTCTTGAATCCATTCCAGAACCAGTTATAAAGTCACTTCAGGTGTTTTCCGTCTCCATTGCCAGCAGCGAATTTACAGGAGAAAATATTTCACTGTGGGACCTACTCCAGTCCAAAAACATCACCAAAGCCAAGCGTCTAGAACTCATCAAGTTGTACTTTCTTACCATTAAAGGGATCGTCCCAACGCTGACAGGTTCCTCATGTAAAACTGTAACTGTGGTGGCACAAAAACCAGACACCGCCACCTTCTTGAAATCCGTAAAAGTCCAGGTCGACATTGGAGAATTCAAATTAAAAGGCCAATCGCATTCTCTTTGGGAGCTCCTTCATTCGCAGTACATCACAGAAGAGAAGAGAAAGGAGATCATTCAGCAGTATGAATCTGGTGCCATAACCTGGGAGCAAATGTTCAAGATCATTACCACCATCATAAAAGAGACCGAGGAAAAAACTCATCAAATCAAGTTTAAAGAATGAAGATGTTCCAAGCAGCATCTCAGTCCATTGAACGGTGTTGCCCTAAGCATGTGCATGTCATCTCTTAAAACCTCTCTGGGGAAGTTTAGATTTCTGGGGTTTTGCTTCACTATGTCCATGTCCCTTTCGGGTTCCTTTAGGGTTTCTATGAGTGAAATAATACCAGCTGATGGGACTTTAATCCTCTAACACCTCAATCCACATTTTCTTCAGGGCCACTTTTGGACCTGGCGGGGACTTAGTAAAGACATATTCTGGTGCCATATTTCAGAAACATCACCCTGGTGTCATCCAAGAATATAGAATCAGCAGATAACTTCTCGCTAAAGGTCAGCTGGTTCTGATCTCTAATGTTCTGCGCTATGTACCAGCCAGGTCCAAACTGTGTCCAATTGTAAGATAATCTCATTCCTAAAATGTGACCGAGTCATTCCATCCACAATCCGGGTTCTGTTAGGTGTGATAAGAAGTCAACCGTTTCATTCAGCAGTTGGTTTGAGCAGGTTAAAAAAAAGCAGAATTTTTGTAAAGTAGAGCTGTCCCCAGGGCCGGATTTACTCTCTCTGCTGCCCCAAGGCCAGGTTTCTCAATGCGCCCCCCTACCCGCCAACTACCCCCCCATGGAGAATGGCAGACCTGCAGGCTGCAAAAATCGCAGAGATCACTTGTACAAAACAAGCGGCGGCTTCCCTGCTGTACATTTAGCTCTGCTTGCCCGAAGCAGGGCTAAATGTAGAAAACAACTACCCGCCCGGCATCTGTAACTGCATGTCCTGGTCATCGGGAGACAGGAATTCCACACCCCTGCTGCCCCTCTACTCCCTGCTGCCCCAAGGCCGGGCCTTGGTTGGCCTTGTGGGAAATCCGGCCCTGGCTGTCACCACTATTGTCAGCCACCTAACACTGTACAATTATATTTTCTATACTGTCTCTTGTTTCTCTTTATACACTGATTTATTAATAAACTTTTGACTTTTCTAAAGTGAAGTTTTACTGGTGAGTTTTATTACGCAGTACATAGTACGCACGTTTTAAGGAACTCTACTAGGGAGTGTTTGTAGGGCGTCAGAACATGAACCTCTTTCTACATACTTCACTTCCTGTGCCTGTGACACCCATGCAAGAAAAAGGGGATGAGGGTGTCACTGGGATAGGAAGGCACAGGCAACAATGAAACCATTGTCAGGGATTTTGACCCTTGCTTGTGTTTTTTGTCTTTTGTTCCTGTTGGAGAAACTTCCCCTCAATTCTTGTGACGGAGACTCTTCTCAACGGAAACACAAACAGCAAATAAAACCTGGGAGAGGCTCTACCCATCCACCGCTTTATCCAAAACGAAATAAAAAGCTTGGGCTGGGGTCAGGTGTGAAGTTATAATTTATTTAAAAGAGTAAGTGTTTTACCCCATAGTTCTCTTAAGGGTCACGGGAGGACATAAACTAGCGTCCTCCCGTGACCCAAAGCTCAGTATAGCAAAACAAACGACAAACGCACTCAACAATTTGTTACCAGTTATACAGTAAGGTGCACACGAAATGTGAGTGTGCCATGATGCCCTTCTACTGTTCCAAAGCTCAGTATATCGCGAGCTACAGCGCTGGAGGATCGGAGTGGGGAGGGGGGAATCCCTGCAGGGAGTGGTGACTGACAGTCACGCATTCAAGTACCTTAATTTTTAACAAAAATGTATCCTATTTGTGTATCACCTGACTATAGATCCTCAAATCATCTCTGAATTGGTGCTGACACTGTCCTTCCTTCTGGAGGGGGGCTACTTTTGTTCCCTATGGTCCCTGTGTGTGTTGTAAAGTAGTTGCCGCTCCAAGCTCGCTCCCGTGATGGACTACAATCTCATGTTTAGTTTACTCACTTGTATTGAGATTGTAGTCCATTCCAAAAATTAGTTTGGAGCGGTGACTACTTTACAACACACACAGGGACCATGGGGAACAAAAGTAGTCATACCCCCCCCCCCCCCCCCCCCCCCAGGCC
>NW_017306756.1:916053-917070 GCF_000935625.1 Nanorana parkeri | reverse complement strand
TTAATATATCCCCCCCACTTCCAGGTGCCATTTTAATATATCCCCCCCACTTCCAGGTGTCATTGTAATATACCCCCCACTTCCAGGTGCCATTGTAATATATACACCCCCCCACTTCCAGGTGTCATTGTAACTAGATAATCAATGTCATTCCCTTCACCTATTAGTGGCCATAACGTTATGGCTGATCAGTGTAGTTATATATACATATATACTATGTCCATCCACCATTGAAATGCTTTAGACTGTAATCCTGGCGGGAAGCATGGGTTATTGAACAGTGGTGCCAGGGGGGTATGAGATGAAAAGATCCCCTCCTTAACCCGAAACCTATCCCATATATACATATATACTAGGGCTGGTAATGATTAAAAATTTCCTGTTCGATTAATCGAAATTTTGTAAAATCGATTAATCGATTAATTTCGATTAATTTCAACGCACATACAGATCCAACTATATTGGACTATACACATACAGCACAGCAATGAAGTAATAAAATGAACTAGGATCACACTAATCCAGCACATTATTAATCTCACGTGCCCCACTCAATATGGCCACCGCTTGAGTGGGGCAACTCAGAATAATAACGTGCTGGATTAGTGTGATCCTAGTTCATTTTATTACTTCATTGCTGTGCTGTATGTGTATAGGCCAATGCCAGGGATCCCAACCTGAAATAAGAAATTTCAGGGAGGTGTCCCTCTCATTTCAGGGAGGTGCCCTCTCCCCCCCATCCGCGGAGGGGGGGTTAGGGGGGGCTGGGAGAGAGCACCCCCCTGAAATGATGGCAGATAGCACAGGAAGCAATAGCTTCTTTGCTATCTGCAGACTTTTTTTTTTTTTTTTTTAGTATTCTGCCAGTTGCAGTTGTCAGAATATTTAAAAAAAGGCATAGGAATGCATAGCTAGATTCCTATTGGCAATTTCACTTTGCAATAGCCTATAGCAAACTAGCTATTGCACCCGCCCCCTGCTGCTTTCAATCACCAGAAGAGGACCTGATAGAAAAAT
>NW_017306756.1:910353-915089 GCF_000935625.1 Nanorana parkeri | reverse complement strand
GGACTCCTCTCCCCTTCCCTTCATTAGCCGACAGCCACTTGTGGAAGGGGGGAGGAGTCCGGTGACGTCGATGTCCGTGACGTCACCGAGTCTCCGACGGAAGACCCGGAAGCCGGCGGAGAGGTGAGTACGGATCAAAAGAACTTTGATCGATCAAAAAAATTAACGATTAATCGAGGGATTAATCGTTAATTTCCGCAGCCCTAATATATACACATACACACACACATAGTATAAAATATACACACACACACATTATTTTAAACTGATAGAAGAGCAGAACTGGTTTGCTTTCAGACTCTTTCTCTTCAGCCAAATGCCAGGGCCATGAACTGGAGGTGCTGGTGTTACTCTCAGAATCCCTGACAGGATTTCCAGAATACTCGCCAGAACTTCCAATGGTACTTGCAGAATACCTGTGACTGTACCACGGCTCTGGACCTGGAAAGGGCTCTGTGTACACTCAAACGCGGAGAGTGCTACAGTGCAGAGGCCAGTGTCTGAAGATCACATTCCAGGCTAGCCCTGCAATTGTCCAGTCCAGTGTTGTCCAAGTACCTCATTCATAGCTATTGCTGAGGATATGCCAATACGGATAGCTGCGCATAGAGGACACCTCAAGCAGCCTGTGGGAGAATCTTGATTGAAGAAAAAAAAACCTTGAGTGTAGGAAATATGGCCAGCAAAAAACAATTACAATCGGATGTGTATTGGGGCCCATGAGAAATAAATGGCTGCACCCCCCAGAACACAAGCTGTTGCAATGCACCTCAAAGTGCATTAAATCCATGTAGTGGAAGAGTGTGAATGGGCCTTGAATTCTTCCATCACCTCCACCTTGCTGATCTTACTAACCCATCCACATCTTGTAGTTACCAGGCTGACCCTCCTCCACCTACAAGATCTGTCAGTCTGGCACCATACTGTATAGCCAGACACACACCACTTACATTTTCTTTAGATCTGTTCTGTGCGATCCGCACCAATTACTACGACAGCATCCCTAAACATTCTGTACAATGTACATCCAGGGAGGCCTTTGTACTACACGGTAATCGAATCAATCAAATCAATGCCAAATATACTGTTGTGTGGCTAACCTTACTCTCTGTCATCTGACACAAGCGCAACCTCAACATCAAAAATGACAAACGACAAACATTGTAAGATAAAGGTAATAATTTAATCATAATCGAGGTATAAAAAGGTAGAAAGTAAACAGTAAACCGTCTGTAAATATAGTACAATATAAGAAAGACTTGTTACTGGAATGTGTTTTCTCTGATATTAGGTATGCTCATACACCAAGTACCATACTCGGTACAAGTATAAGTACCGATACTTTTCCAGCTCCAGGACTAGACTAGAGAAAAGTTCAGAAGTTAGGAGGCGGCTGTCATTAGTAAGTAGCACACGGAGCTCCTGGGATTTGTACATCTCTGTTATCATGTATGATTTTGTTTTTATAAATATATATAAAAGAATACACCGATACCATTTCTGCAAGTACAAGTACTGATACTCGCCCAAGTACTTACAAACACAAGTACTGATACATTTTTGTTTATTGTCATGTGACAGTTTTTCTAAAACAATACTGACCAATGATTTCAGGACAGTGGTGGAGAGCCAGAGCCGGGTCCCAGCAGTGACCACTGCAACCCTGGGAGTTCTCATGAAAATGCCAAGTATCGGCACTGGTATGCTGGATATTGAGTTCTTAGAGGTATATTAAGCATCAGAGATTGTTGATCCAGGAATATCCGATTGCCTTATGGGATCAGGAAGGAATTTTTTTCCCCTGTTGGAGCAAATTGAACCGTGCTTTATAGGGGTTTTTTTTTTGCCTTCCTCTGGATCAACAAGGTGTAATTGTGGGCATAGTGTTCTGTTTAGGCTTTTCTTCTTTTTTTTCTTTTCTTTGTATCTCTATAGGTTGGACTCGAACAAAAAACCATAAGCGCACAACTGATACTTAGTCACTGGAAAAATCCCGGGCTGTGAATTATGGTGTGCAGGCTCTCACTGACAGGGAGAGGACCCTGCAAATTCGAATGGTAAACAGAAACAAACAAAAAAGAGCGCTACTACCTGATATTGAATGGCATCTATTCATGAGAGAAAGAACAAATATGTGTGACTTACAGTTGGAAGTCCGCAAATGTGTTGAACCAATGACCGGTGTACAGAGGAAGTCCAAAGCCGAATACTGCAGCAGTGGATGGATGAGGGGGCGCTGTGAATACTTTCGATACTTTGCCCTGTCGATACTTTGCCTACTGATCTGACTCCACTATACACGCACCGAACACAGCCGCTCGCGGTCCCGGTTCCACAACCGCCGCGGTCCTTCCCACCTTAGCCGCCGTGGCCCGGCCTGGCCAGCCGTGCACGCGTGCCGCTAGGAAACTTCACAGCGCCCCCTCATCCATCCACTGCTGCAGTATTCGGCTTTGGACTTCCTCTGTACACCGGTCATTGGTTCAACACATTTGCGGACTTCCAACTGTAAGTTACACATATTTGGTCTTTCTCTCATGAATAGATGCCATTCAATATCAGGTAGTAGCGCTCTTTTTTTGTTTGTTTCTATAGGTTGGACTCGATGGACTTGTGTCTTTTTTCAACCTGACTAACTATGTAACTATGGTATCTGAACTGGTATCGGTGCATCCCTAACTGGTACCATGGTGCGGGAGATGATGATGTGTTTGATAAGAGAGTCATACACCTTGCAGTGATTTCTCACATTGGATGGGTCTCCCTCGCCACCGTCGTAGAACGACAAGTAAGATGGCGGAACACTGGAGTTGTGCCACAATGTATGCGTGGCCACACTCTACGCCTTCATATTTATTATGATTTCAGTAAGAATATTTGTATTAAAATATCTCTCATCATTTATTGGGGAACACAGCAGATCTCTGGGATACAAGCCCCACCCACAGGGGGCTGGACACAAATAATATTGCCCCCCTTTCCCCTCCCGAGTACTGATAAGTGGAAGCTCCATTTTTCCTTAGGCCCATACTTGTATCATAGAGCAGCACCCACTCTCTCCGCAGGACACTTCAAGATTATATATTAATGGCCACAAATCCGCTTTAAAAGGAGATCCCACCATCATAACAAAGATGCAACTATAATTCAATATAAAGTTCAAATAATGTATTAAACATATATATATCTCGGCAGCCTTCGCAGCGGTGTGTGGGGTGGATGCCGGAGATTGAGGCTCTACCCGTCTAGGCCACCCATTCTGGGGTGGGCATGGACACACCGGGGAATTGAGCCCACCAGGGGCCGCCAGGGCGCGGGACTTCGTACTACCCTCTGCTTCCCCTTCTCCCTGTTTTTTGTTCTGCTTTCGTTTCGTGTGTTAGTGTTTGTCTCTGTCAGTCTTTTATGTGCTGTTTGGGGGGTGATCGTGGGGGGCTTGGCCGCCCATATTGTGGGGCTAGGCCTGGCCACTCACCCCGACTTTTAGTGTTGGTGTTACGTTGATTCACCTAAAAAATGCCTTAAGGGCGGGGACAAATGTGGTTACCAGACCTGATATTACAAATATGTTACTATGTTAGTATTATAAGTCTCACTGTCTGATGTTGTATCATTTTGCGAGACCATGTGGCCTTCGCGTGTGCTCCATTGCAATGTACCCCACCCTTTTTGTCTATAAATAAAGAATTTGAAAACAAAAACATATATATATGAACTTTATACTTTATATTGAATTATAGCATTGCATCTTTCTTATGATGGTGAGATCTCCTTTAAAGGGGATTTGTGGCCATTAATATATGATATATTATAGGAGACCCACCATTAGAGATTTATTCATATACCAATAATATCATTGTAACCAGAATCCTCCTTCCCTGTGTGTGTATATATATGAATACACTTCAAGATTACTCCACTTTCCATCTGCATTTTTCACAACATTCATAAAATCCGGGGTGCATAACACATAAAGAACAGGAAAGGTTTCCTGTCCCTCTTGCCGCCACCCCCCCCCATTCCCATTTTATTAAATTGAAACAGCACAAAGAAAAAAAAAATATTGCACTGCGTCTCTGGAGATTTTTTTTTAACCTTTTCTATAATTGTAAATCATATTTTGTTAGTTTGTGATATAATAATTAATTATTAACTTTCATTATTTTTTATCCTGCTGGGACTGCCTTAGCACACCCCTCTGAGGTCTTCTGTGTTCCCCAGTAAATAATAATACAAAAATGAAATAGGATTTTTGTACTCACCATAAAATCGTTATCTTAGAGTCCTTTGAGGGGCACAGGATGTGTTTAACCTTCAACTGTTGCTTTCAAGGATAGCACAGACCACATTTACCCCATCAACCAATTCACCACATGTGGGCACGACCACGTGATATATGGACTGAGATGCCCCTGCAATCTCCTTTACATAGGACGCACAATACGCCCGCTTCGCAAACGGATTGGAGAACATAGAAGGTTCATAGAGAAGGGAGACATTGATCACAGTGTCCCGAGACATTTCCTCCACAAACATAATAAAAATATCACAAAACTTCAGGTCTTCATTATAGAACAGATCCCTAATAACCTATCCCCACCTGAAAGATTCCACCCGCTCTGCAGACAGGAAACATACTGGATTTATAAGCTTAATACATTATCCCCCCATGGTCTAAACGAAGAATTGGAAGTCAACACGGTCATTTGAGTAAAATATCCTTTTATACAATATTG